>NC_041381.1:111278700-111337405 GCF_002162155.2 Triticum dicoccoides | reverse complement strand
CCCCGACATCGACACGACACCCCGACCCCCCGACCCCAAAACAGCACCCCGACCCCGACACGGCACTCCGACACCGACAGGACACCCCGACCACTGACACCTCCCGAAAAGGTGTTCTTTGGCCTTCCAAAGGCCGACGGGGTCATATATTTGTGAATTATTAGTTAGGTCATATATTTTTCGATTTTGTTATGAAAAACATCATATACAATTGTGTTGATCGTGTAGTTTTAAATGTGTAGTTGTTTCATCGCTGCGAGGTTTGGTGTTCGACGACCTCACCGTGCGTTTGACGAGCTCTGCCCCTTCGTTCGTGGGTGAGCACAAATGACAAGTCCTCCTCCCCCATTAATTATTTGATCTATTCCGATGAAACTTGATAGCTAGCTATATATGTGTCTTGAATCATCAGTATGCGTAACCAATATGTGTCTCCCGTTCGAAAGCGTCATAGTTATAAATATGCATGCATTTGCATATTTATAACCTTGATTCTTTCGAATTGTCCAACGCTATCCATGGACAGCCCGAGTATGTGTAGATTGGGTTCGTTTTCCCATATGCTTTGCTCCAGATCCGACGCATATATTTCGTCAGTGCCTCCCCTATTGTTCTCCGGGTACACATCCTCTCTGTTTATTGCAGAGACGTGTATCAGGAGAACAGCGGGGAGGTGCTGGCGAAATTTTGCGTCGGATCCGAAGCATAGCATGGGAAAATGAACCCAATCTACACATACACGGGTGGGATTACGACCTATCATTACCTATTAGAGTGTAGGTTGCATGGACGTAATAAAATTGACAAATTAGATCAACTGATGAATATATACATGGTGAATTACATATATAATTGTTGTGTGTCCAGTAGCTCTGAAAGTCAAGATGAGTGACCGTTCTTGGATGTATACCGGTCACACTGGTCAGAACAAATGAAGCGCTGAATGGTTCACAAAAACTAAGGGGTTTGTGCAAGCCGCATTTGCAAATGGCCAAAAGAAAACCTGGTGCCCCTGTTTCCGGTGTGGCAATTGGGAAAAGAAGACAAAGGCTGAAATGGGCAAACACCTGCAGAAGAGTGGTTTTACGCCCGATTATACGGTGTGGACATTTCATGGTGAGTCTGCCCAACGTGACCGAGCTGAGGTGGATCGTCGTCGCACCGACGAGCATGGTACCGGGATGGAAAACATGGTGCAAGGCTATGATGATGCTCGGGATTCGGACGAGGAGATGGAGGAATCTGCAAAGGCCTTCAATGAAATGTTGGAGTCTTCGAAACGTCCGCTCCACGAGCACACTAAGCTTTGTCAGTTGGATGCCATCTCACAAGTAATGGCTCTGAAGGCTCAGTTCAACTTGGGCAGAGAATGCTATGACGCAATTATGACAGTATTTGGACGCTTTCTACCCAAAGGCCATGTAATGCCTGCAAACCTATACCAGTCGGACAAAATCCTCCGTGCACTGAAGATGCCCTATGAGAAGATACATGCCTGTGAGAAAGGATGTGCCTTATTTAGGCTTGACTATGCGGACTTGAACTATTGTCCCATTTGCAAGTCTTCCAGGTATATTGTGGTAGACAACGGTATGGGTGAGAAGACACAGACCAAAATCCCCGTTAGTGTTCTTTGGTATATGCCAATTGTACCAAGACTTCAACGTCTTTTCATGGTCGAAGAGACGGCCAGACAGATGACATGGCACAAAACAGGCAAAAGAACCGAACTAGATGCAGATGGGAATCTGATGATGGTACACACATCGGATGGTGTTGCGTGGAAAAAGTTTGATGAATTACATGCTGACAAAGCGGCAGATCCGAGGCATCCTCGAGTCGGCATCAGCACGGATGGGTTCAATGTGTTTGGTATGACGGCAGCCGAATACAGTTGTTGGCCCGTATTTGTCTTTCCACTCAATCCCCCCCGGACAGATTATGCAAAGAAAGAACATTTTCCTGACGTTGATAATTGCAGGACCCAACTATCTGGGCAAAAATATGAATGTGTACATGCAGCCGCTTAAGGAAGAATTGCAAGAAGCCTGGGATAATGGGTTCAAGACATACGACGCCTTTAGCAAACGGAACTTCATAATGCGTGTCTGGTACATGTACTCGACGCATGACTTGTCGGCGTATGCGCTATTCGTTGGCTGGTGTGTGCATGGAAGGTTCCCGTGCCCCACATGCAAGGGAGCTCTTGAGTTTCGTTGGCTTCAGGCCGGTCGCAAGTTTTCTTGCTTCGACATGCATAGACAGTTCCTGGATCCTCGCCATAAGTTCAGGAAAGACAAGAAGAACTTCATCAGGGGTAGAGTTGTCAAAAACTCTGCACCACCTGCATTGACAGGCCAACAGACCCTAGATCAGTTAAAGACTCTCGAGCCAGATCCACAACGTCCATGGTACTTCAAGGGGTATAATACTAAGCACGCGTGGACTCACAAAACATGCTTATGGGATCTGCCTTACTTCAAAGACCTCCTTTGCCCACACAACATCGACGTGATGCACACTAAGAAGAATATCGCCAAGGCACTTTCTGGTACATTGTTCGGCATGGATGGGAAGTCAAAGGATAATACTAAGGCTAGAGTCGATCTGGAGGCGCTATGTGATAGGCCGTTACAAAACATGAAAGAACCGAAAGGAAAGCAGAACTGGACGAAGCCAAAGGCATGGTTCAATCTTGGAAGGCCAGCTATGAGGGAAATTCTCTTGTGGGTGCAACAGTAGTTGATGTTCCCCGATGGGTATGCAGCGAATCTAAAGAGGGGAGCGAATCTTGATAAACTGAAGATATTTGGTCTCAAGAGTCATGATTGGCACATATGGATTGAGCGGGTAATGCCGGTGATGTTGCGTGGCTTCATCCCTGAGGATGAATGGCTAGTACTGGCAGAACTCAGCTATTTCTTCCGTGTTCTTTGTGCGAAAGAACTATCGCCTGGCGTGCTAGAAGAAATGGAAGAGTTGGCGCCGGAGTTGATCTGCAAGTTAGAGAAGATCTTTCCATCGGGCTTCTTTAATCCAATGCATCATTTGATTTTGCATATCCCGACCGAGGCAAGATTGGGGGGGCCCGTGCAAAATCGTTGGTGCTACCCAACTGAGAGGATGCAGAAGACGCTTCGAGAAAAATGTAAAAATAAACGTAGAATTAAAGCATCGATGGCTGAGGCATTCATCACAGAGGAGGCGGAAAACTTCGTCACAGCGCACTATGAAGCCAAAAATCGTCATTTGCATAATCCGAAGCCTCGGTACAATGCTGACGAGCCTAAAAAGGGTGGATCCAACCTCAGCCTATTCAAAGGGAATCTCGCACCAGCTAGTGCTGAAGAGGTTACTGCTGCGGATGACCTGTCAATGCTTGACCGATTACGTCAAGGTGGCCTTGCACATGTTGATGCCAATGAACCCTATGAGCCCGTCATTGGTTATAGTGATGATGATGATTATGCATTTATTGATGGTACTGATCGAGATTATTAGTAGTGTCAGGTATTACATTTTTTATGTTGTACTTGATGATGATACACTTAAGTGATACACATATTATTATTCATGTCGGTCTTTTTTTATGTTGTACTAATTTCTTTTACTGTTTGTCATGGCAGGTGTTGAAAGATGGTGGGAGCTGGTCGGGAGCGTGGTCTGAGGTCTTCCATTCCAGACACACCTCTCCGCCGAGCGTTGCTGGACAGTATGGCCACACCGCCGGGCCCTTCTTCGTCGACCGCGGTGCCCAGCAGGGGACGAGGTAGGAAGAGAGGAGGTGGGGCACGTGGTCGTGGGAGAGGAGGTAGGGTGACTGCTACGGCGCCTTCCTCGCCACCACCCCCAGCTGTTTCACCCGAGCACGTGACTGCTAGGGTGGACTCGTTCGAGGAGGAGGCTACACGGACTCCGGTCCACGAGCCTCCGGTCCACGGGTCTTGGGCCCACGAGCCTCGGGTCGACTGGCCTTCGGCCCACGAGAGTTCGGCCCACGTGACCCCGGAGGAGCACACGTCCGGATGGGGTACCTGGCCGGATCAGCCCGAGGAGCCGAGTGGCCATGATGATGATGGCGGGGAGCCGACTGATCTTGAGGAGGAGGGGGGCACCGTCTACCAGCGTGGTGCTACACGGCTCCCGTCCGTGCCGGTGACCCGCAAGCAGAGGTGGTTGATTTTCCCTGATGGGGAGAGGTACGTAAGTGGATTTAATATTTTTGTACCTTGTGCATTCATGTTTTTTCAAATAACTAATGCGTTGGCCTTGTCATGCTGCAGGGGTTGGGACCACCATCATAGTGTCCGCCGGCCCAACTCCGTCCTTGGAGTTCTTTGCCGGCAAAACTTCCCGGGGTTTGTCACGTTGCTTGGTGAGGGTCGGCTTCCAGAGCTTGGATTGAGCTGGGAGCACTACGTGGCTGCCCTGGCCCCGCCGGATGAGATTATCGACGGTGTCGTGTGCGACACGAGGGCAGACATGGTGATCAGAAAGTTCTGGGTAATTTCTCCTTTACACATTTAAAAATCTTCAACTAGCTAGTTATTAATTGTACTAATCAATATTGTCTCATTTGATTGCAGACATTCTACAGGTGTGAGGAGGGATACGAGGAGGACGCGGCACATGTTATCGAGAACGTCTGCAAGCGCCTACTACAGAACTTACGGCACGAGGCTCGGGTGCAGGCTGTTCGAGACTACTATGCCTTGCGTGGTATCAAGAAGACCAAGCCGGCGTGCCGCGATAAGTTCCTGAGTAAGGAGCAGTACATGAAGGTAATTCTTAAGGCCTTCTCTACTTAAGTTCCTTCATTTAGTAATTCTTAGCCGTAGCGCTCAAGTTTCTATTTGCTAACTTAGGCGCCTCCGAGATGATGTGCGGATCGGATGGATTGTTGGGAGGTGTTGGTCGATGAGTGGTGCTCAAAACAATGGCTAGCCCTCCACAACGAGGCCAAGGACAAACGTGCCCAAATGGAAGGTGTGCCACACCATCAAGGCAACTCCAACTTATATCAGTTCGGGCACAACTGGGTATGTGGTTTGCTTCATGATTCATGCAATTCATTCATCATGCTAGCTTGAGCCCTTTAATTACTAATTTTCATTGTTTCTCTCTTTCAGGCACGCTACAATAAGGCGGATAAGGTGCCAGAGGTGTACGACCTGTATGCCATGGCCCACACTGCCTCTTTCAAGAAAGTCAAGGCTTTCTCTCAGTCTGACCTCGATGATGCAAACAACTTCACCAACATCTCCTCCCACAACAAGCTCCTGAGATATAGAGATGAGGGGAAGGCGAGGAAAGGGGAGGACTTTAACCCGAGCCAGGGTCCCATTGATCTAGAGCTGTTGATGATATTTGGCGGGAGGTCCCATGGCTCCATAGCCATTGGAGATGGACTTATCCGTTGTCCTAGCACTCTCCCGGAGATCAAGGCGCGCCAGTCGAGCTCCGCTCCTGAGATAAGGCCTCATGAACGACCAGTGAAACTCGCCATCAAGGTTAGTGATACGTACTCAGTTATCTTTCTCCATTACATTGTGTGCGCTTCCATCAATGATTACAAATGGTCATGTGAGTGGTGTTGCAGGCTGCTATACAGAGTGAGAGAGATAGAACGGAGAAACTTCTGGCGGAGGCGGCGGAGAGGCAGCGGGAGTTGGAGGAGAGGACGACAAAGATGATGGAGGAGGAGAGGGCACGGAATGACATGCAGGCAAGGGCCATGTACGAGCTCCTTGTGGTAAGTTTCTTCTGCAGATTAGCCAAAACATTCATGTAGTGTTTGTCTCATTACTAACTAGTATGACTGAGTCGTCAAAACCAAATGTGCAGTCTGTGTGCGAGAAGACAGGTCAGACCGCTCCGCCGATGCCAGTGATTGCTCCTGGGACCACGGTGAGTTTTATTTGAATGGACATTACTTGCTAGTCTTAACATTTGAGTGTCATCATGCTAACAAGACATTGGAAATTATCTTTGGTGCAACGTAACTCCAGACAAGCATCGCACGATCCTTCTCCAGCTACCGACACGAGCCACCCCGCTCCTACACCTCCTGGATCTTGGTAAGTTTATCTAGTGTTTTGCTTAACACATGCATAAAGACCTAGACTTAGCTTTATTTCCTCCAATGCTTACCATAATGACCTAGACTTAGCTTCTTCTCCTCCAAAATGACTTAATAAGCTTACTGACCTCCAAAACCATCCATTTTACCTAAGTTAGCTCTAAAACGATTTGTACTTAGCTTACTTATGTCAAAAATTGCATAATTAGCTTAGTTAGCTCATAGACGATCCATTTTACCTAAGTTAGCTCTAAAATGACCCATTTTACCTAGGTTAGCTTATAAATGATCCAGTTCATCCAAGTTAGCTCAAAAATGACCCATTTTACCTAGATTAGCTCCTAAATGATCCATTTTACCTACGTTAGCTTTAAAATGACCCATTTCACCTAGGTTAACTCCAAAATGACCCATGTTACCTAGGTTATCTCATAAACGATCCATTTCAACTAATTTAGCTCATAAACGATCCATTTCACCAAGTTAGCTAAAAAACGATCCATTTCACCTAAATTAGCTCTTAAATGATCCATTTCACCTAAGTTAGCTCAAAAAGATCCATTTCAACTAAATTAGCTCATAAATGATCCATTTCACCTAAGTTAGCTCAAAAACGATCCATTTCAACTAAGTTAGCTCATAAATGATCCATTTCACCTAAGTTAGCTAAAAAAGATCCATTTCACCTTAGTTACCTCAAAAACGATCCATTTGACCTTAGTTAGCTCATAAACGACCCATTTCAACTAAGTTAGCTCATAAATGATCCATTTCACCTTAGCTAGCTCATAAACGACCCATTTCAACTTAGTTAGCTCATATATGATCCATTTCACGTAAGTTAGCTCATAAATGATATACTCTTCTTGTTCTAGTCTTCTTCTTGTTCTACTCTTCTTGTTCTAGTCTTCTTCTTGTTCTAGTCTTCTTCTTGTTCTACTCTTCTTCTTGTTCTACTCTTCTTGTTCTAACTTCCTTATTTTTCATTTTGCAGATTTCACTCACTTGACGAAAGCTTGCATAGATGGAGTGCTCCTTATCCCTTTCTCTGTTTCTTTTGTATCGTTGAACTATGCATGTATCTTTGGATGAAACTGTTGTAATATATATGGTTGGATGCCTCTATGTTGAACTTGTTATGTATGATGGAACTATGCATGTAATATATATGGTTGGATGATGAAGTTATGTGTTGGATATCTTATATGTTTGCTCTGTAATGGCCTTTTGAAATATATCTATATATGTCATATATATTTGTGATGAAAATTGCTGGATTTAATAAAAAACAGATAAAAGAGCCAATATGCAGGCTCTTTGCCGTCTGCCACCGACGGCAACGGGCTCTTTGCCGTCTGCCGCGGACGGCAAAGAAGAGTCGTGGCATCTAGCTGTGCTTCCTGGGAGCTGACCCATTTGGTCAGTTTGCCTACAGTGGCAGACGGCAAAGACTTTGCCATCAGTGGCGGACGGCAAAGAACCTGCACTTTGCCATCAGTGGCAGACAGCAAAGAACCTGCCATGTAGTGACATGTAGATGACATCATACGGCGGACGGCAAAGACACTAGAAATTTTGCCGTCAGCGGCGGACGGCAAAGGCCTGCCGTTAGCCACTTAACGGACTGACAGCGCAATTATTGCCGTCCGCTCTCTTTGCCGTCCGCCGCAGACGGCAAAGGGCCTTTGCCGTCAGCCGCCAGGAAGCAGACGGCAAAGTAGCTGTTTACCGTAGCCTACTTTGCCGGAGCCTTTTGCTGTCCACGGCTGACGGCAAAGGCCTTTGCTGTCCGCCTTTCATGCCTTTGCCGTCCGCCGTGGCAGACGGCAAAGTAGCTGATTCCTGTAGTGTTAGGAGCTGGTTCAGGAAGTGTCCAGTCATTATCCTTACTCAATATATTATTCACTAGCAGTTCAGCCTGGTCAACAGTTTGTTCTTTGAAAACACAACCAGCACAACTATCTAGTTGGTCCGTAGAAGCATCAATTAGTCCACTATAAAAGATATGAAGTATTTCATTTTTCTTGAGAGGATGATCAGGCAAAGCATTAAGTAAATGGAGAAGCCTCCCCCAAGCTTGTGGGAGACTCTCTTCTTCAATTTGCACAAAGTTAAATATTTCCTTTAAGGCAGCTTGTTTCTTATGAGCAGGGCAATATTTTGCAAAGAAGTAGTAAATCATATCCTGGGGACTACGCACAGAACCAAGAGCGAGAGAATTAAACCATATCTTAGCATCACCCTTCAATGAGAAAGGAAACAACTTAAAAATATACTATTAGCGAATTGTTTCCTCATGAGCAAATAGAGTGGCTATATCATTCAATTTACAAAGATGTGCCACAACAGTTTCAGATTCATAACCATGGGAAGGATCAGATTCAACCAAAGTAATTAACTCAGGATCGACAGAGAAATCATAATCCATATCAGTAACATAGATAGGTGAAGTAGCAAACTTAGGATCATATTGCATTCTAGCATTCAAAGACTTTTCTTTCAGCTTAGCTAACAGTTTCTTAAGATCATCTCTATCATTGCAAGCAAGAAAGTCTCTAGCATATTCCTCATCCATAATATAACCCTCTGGTACAACAGACAATTGATATCTAGGGGGAGAATCATAATCTTCAGTTTCAATAATATCATCAATTTCAGTAATTTCATTCTCTCTAACCCTAGCAAGTTGTTCATCAAGAAATTCACCTAGATAGTGGCACAATATTATCTAGCAAAGAAGTAGTATCATCATAAGCATCATGCATAGCAGAAGTGGCATCATCAATAACATGCGACATATCAGAATCAATAGCAGGTGTAGGTGTCGCATGTTTACTCAAAATAGAAGGTGAATCAAGTGCAGAGCTAGATGGCAGTTCCATACCTCCCCTCGTAGTTGAGGTGAAAATCTTGGTTCTTTGATATTTCAAATTCCTCATAGTGATCAACAGATATAAATCCCAAGTGACTCATAAAATAGAGCTGTGCTCCCTGGCAACGGCGCCAGAAAAAGGTGTTGATAACCCACAAGTATAGGGGATCGCAACAGTTTTTGAGGGTAGAGTATTCAAGCCAAATTTATTGATTCGACACAAGGGGAGCCAAAGAATATTCTCAAGTATTAGCAGCTGAGTTGTCAATTCAACCACACCTGGGAGACATAATATCTGCAGCAAAGTATTTAGTAGCAAAGTAGTATGGAAGTAATGGTAACTGTGGCAAAAGTAATAGTAGCAGTATAGGGTGACACAGAACTAGCTCCAATTCATCAATATAATGTAGGCATATATTCCGAATATAGTCATACGTGCTTATGGAAAAGAACTTGCTTGACATATTTTGTCCTACCCTCCTGTGGCAGCAGGGTCCTATTGGAAACTAAGGGATATTAAGGCCTCCTTTTAACAGAGAACCAGACCAAAGCATTAGCACTTAGTTAATACATGAACTCCTCAAACTACGGTCATCACCGAGAAGTGTCCCTACTATTGTCACTCCGGGGTTGCCGGATCATAACACGTAGTAGGTGAATATAACTTGCTAGATCGAATCAAGAACTCACATATATTCATGAAAACATAATAGGTTCAGATCTGAAATCATGGCACTCGGGACCTAGTGACAAGCATTAAGCATAGCAACATCAATCTTAGAACATAATGGATACTAGGGATCAAACCCTAACAAAACTAACTCGATTACATGGTAAATCTCATCCAACCCATCACCGTCCAGCAAGCCTACTATGGGTTACTTACGCATGGTGGAGAGTATCATGAAATTGGTGATGGAGGATGGTTGATGATGACGACGACGACGATTTCCCCTCTCCAGAGCCCAAAACGGACTCCAGATCTGCCCTCCCGAGGAAGAATAAGAGGTGGCGGCGACTCCATACTGATGACCCACAAGTGTAGGGGATCTATCGTAGTCCTTTTGATAAGTAAGAGTGTCGAACCCAACAAGGAGCAGAAGGAAATGATAAGCGGTTTTCAGTAAGGTTTTCTCTGCAAGCACTTAAATTGTAGGTGATAGATAGTTTTGTGATAAGATAAATAGTAACGAGCAACAAGTAAATAAAGTAAATAAAGTGCAGCAAGGTGGCCCAATCCTTTATGTAGCAAAGGATAAGCCTGGACAATTTCTAATAATGAGAAAGGAGCTCCCGAGGACACATGGGAATTATCGTCAAGCTAGTTTTCATCACATTCATATGATTCGCGTTCTGTACTTTGATAATTTGATATGTGGGTGGACCGGTGCATGGGTACTGCCCTTACATGGACAAGCATCCCACTTATGATTAACCCCTATTGCAAGCGTCCGCCACTACAAAAGAAGTATTAAGGTAAACCTAACCACAACATTAAACATATGGATCTAAATCAGCCCCTAACAAAGGAACACATAAACTACGGTTTAAGCTTCTGTCACTCTAGCAACCCATCATCTACTTATTTCTTCCCTATGCCTTCCTCTAGGCCCAAATAATGGTGAAGTGTCATGTAGTTGACGTTCACATAACACCACTAGAGGAAAAGGCAACATACATCTCATCAAAATATCTACCAAATTCACATGACTACTAATAGCAAGACTTCACCCATGTCCTCAGGAACAAACGTAACTACTCAGAAAGCATATTCATTTTCATAATCAGAGGGGTAATAATATGCATTAAGGATCTGACCATATGATCTTCCACCAAGTAAACCAATTAGCATCAACTACTAGGAGTAATCAACACTACTAGCAACCCACATGTACCAATTTTTGGTTTTGATACAAGATTGGATACAAGAGATGAACTAGGGTTTTGAGAGGAGATGGTGCTGGTGAAGATGTTGATGGAGATTGACCCCCTCCCGATGAGAGGATCGTTGGCGATAACGTTGGTGATGATTTCCCCCTCCCGGAGGGAAGTGTCCCCTGCAGAACAGCTCCACCGGGGCCCTAGATTGGTTCCGCCTCGTGACGGCGGAGTTTCGTCCCGTAAGCTTGCCGACGATTTTTCCTAGGGTAAAAGCTCTCATATAGCAGAAGATGGACACCGGAGGCCCACCAGGGGGCCCAGGAGACAGGGGCGCCTAGAAGGGTGGGGCGCCCTCCACTCTCCTAGACAAGGTGTGGGCCCCCTGATGTATTTCTTTCACTCAATAATTATTTTGAATTCCAAAACATGTTTCGTGGAGAATTAGGATTTTTGGAGCGGTGCAGAATAGCTTTCCAATGTTTCTCCATTTCCAGCCAGAATTCCAGCTGCCGGCATTCCCCCTCTTCATGGTAAACCTTGTAAAATAAGAGAGAATAGCCATAAATATTGAGATATAATGTGTAATAACAGCCCATAATGCAATAAATATTGATATAAAAGCATGATGCAAAATGGACGTATCAACTCCCCCAAGCTTAGACCTTGCTTGTCCTCAAGCGGAAGCCGAAATCGAAAAATATGTTCGCGTGTTTAGAGATAGAGGTGTCGATAAAAATAAAATACGGACATGAGGGCATCATGATCATTCTTATAACAGCAACATATATAGAATTTGTCATACGATTTCTTATGCTGAAGTAAAACTCAATTCCAATGTCAAGTATGGTTCAAAAACTTCATTGAGAACCAGCAAACTATAATCTCAGTCATTGAAGCAATTGCAATTTATCATAACATCAGAAAGAGTCAACAATAGAGCTTTTCAACAAGTTTACATACTCAACTATCGTGTAGTCTTCTACAATTGCTAACACTCACGCAATACTTGTGGTTATGGAGTTTCAGCCGGACACTGAATAAGATAGGGGCTTATTGCGTTGCCTCCCAACGTATTCACCTTTAGGTGATGTCAACAATAATAGCCCATGCTAACTTACATCCAATTGGATATATATATATCATGATCTTTTAAACACGAGGAGCTTGCCAAAGGATAAAATGAAAAAGGGAAAGGTGTGGATCACCTTGACTCAAGCATGAAGTAAAAACATAAAGTAAAAGATAGGCCCTTCGCAGAGGGAAGCAGAGATTGTCATGTACGTTTAGGGTTGATGCACAAAATCTTAATGCAAAAGAACGTCACTTTATATTGCCCCTTGTATGTGGACCTTTATTATGTAGTCCGTCGCTTTTATTACTTCCACAACAAGATCGTACAAAGCTTATTTTCTATGAACTAATAACTCATACACATTTAGATAGCAATTTTTATTGCTTGCAACATGACAACTTACTTGAAGGATCTTACTCAATCCATAGGTAGGTATAGTGGACTCTCATGGCAAAACTGGTTTTAAGGATAATTGGAAGCACAAGTAGTATCTCTACATGGTGCAAGGAATTTGGCTAGCATGAGGGGGAAAGGCAAGCTCAACATGTTTGGAAGGTCCATGACAATATACTTTAACTGAGATGTCAGAAAACATAAACCATTACGTTGTCTTCCTTATCCAACGTCAACTCTTTTAGCATGTCATACTTAATGAGTGCTCCCGATCATAAAAGGTGTCCAAGATAATATATTTATATGTGAACCTCTCTTTCCTTATCACTTCCTATTAATTGCAACGATGACCAAAACTACGTTTATCAACTCTCAACAACTTTTATCCCTCATACTTTCTATATGTGAAGTCATCACTATTCATAAGATCAATATGAACTCTTTTATTCTTTCTACTTTCTCAAGATCATAGCAACATAGCAAAGCCCTTGACTCAATCCTAGTCTTTATTATAGATAGCTCACGGACTCGATTACAAAAAGAGATCACAATGCAAAACTAAAAACTACTTGATATCAAAACTTGAATCTACTAGATCAAGACACTACTAAAAGGATTGAACTAAATAAAACGGTAAAGTTAGGAGTGTGATGGTGATACGATACCAGGGCACCTCCCCCAAGCTTGGCAGTTGCCAAGGGGAGTGCCCGTACCCATGTGATTATGTCCTCGGAGGTGGTGAAGTAGGAGTTGTTGATGACGTAGGCTTGTCGTCCGTCTTCCAAGGCATAGGCTCTCCATCATAGAAGGATGATCGTGTCTCCGGGATCCTTAAATCTGCAGCCAAACTCATCCTTTTGAATCTATATTCATACTCACAGTTCTGGTTTTGCAGGTCATAGATCTGGGCATGGAGGTGCTCGATCTTCTCTTGAAGCTTCAAGATGGTCCCCCCAATGAATTTGGCATCCATCTTGTGGTTGTTGGTGAACTCCGTGATCATCATCTGGTTGGCGTTGAGTCCACGCTCCACCATCCCTTGGCACTTGAAAACTTGCTGCTCCACGGCTTTGAGCTTTGTCTCCACGCTTCCGGTACACCTTGGTCCACATCGCGGATGTGCAGCACCCCCTCACGCATCTCAATGGTTTGAGGGTGTTGCGGCACCTCCGCGAGATAGGGGTTGATAACCCTCTCAAAAAACTTGTCCTTTGGAGCGCTTGGAGATGACATGATGCTCTAGATCTGAAACAGAAACAGCTTGAAATGAAAGCAGAGGATATTTGCGTGATACGATGGTCAAAACCTTCGGGAGTATATATAATGAATTTTTACCAACCAAAATACGTAATATTTAAGAAAACGGAGTCCGGGAAGCACATGAGGTGCCCACGAGACAGGGGGCGCGCCCAGTAGGGGGGGGGCGCCCTCCACTCTCGTGGGGGCCTCGTGTCCCTTTCGGACTACTTCTTTCTTCCGAAAATTCTTAAATATTCCAAAAATGATAAAAATTGCCATTGGAGTTGTTTTGGAGTCGGTTTACTTACCGTACCACATACCTATTCCTTTTCGGAGTTTGGAATGTTCTGGAAAGTGTCCCTTATGTATTCCTCGGGGGTTACGATTTCAATAATATTAGTTTCAATATTGATAGGATTACCTGAAATATAATTTTTAATTCTTTGACCGTTTACCCCCCTTGGACTTGTGCCTTCGAAGTTGTTGATTTTTATGGCACCAGAACGATAGACCTCCTCGATAATGCAAGGACCTTCCCATTTAGAGAGAAGTTTTCCTGCAAACAATCTTAAACGAGAATTGAATAATAACACATAATCTCCTACGTTAAACTCATGCTTTTTTATCCTCTTATCATGCCAGCGTTTGACTTTTTCTTTGAATAACTTGGCATTCTCATAAGCTTGGGTTCTCCATTCATCAAGTGAGCTAATATCAAACAACCTCTTCTCACCGGCAAGTTTGAAGTCATAGTTGAGCTCTTTAATAGCCCAATATGCTCTATGTTCAAGTTCAAGAGGTAAATGACACGCTTTTCCATAAACCATCTTATATGGAGACATACCCATAGGATTTTTGTATGCAGTTCTATAGGCCCATAATGCATCATCAAGTTTTTTGGACCAATTCTTTCTAGATCTATTCACAGTCTTTTGCAAAATTAATTTGAGCTCTCTATTGCTCAACTCTACTTGACCACTGGACTGCGGATGATAAGGAGATGCGATTATATGATTAACATCATACTTAGCAAGCATCTTACGGAAAGCACCATGAATAAAATGTGAACCACCATCAGTCATAAGGTATCTAGGGACTCCAAACCTCGGAAAAATAACTTCTTTAAGGATTTTAATAGAAGTGTTATGATCAGCACTACTAGTTGGAATATCTTCTACCCACTTAGTAACGTAATCAACAGCAACTAAAATATGTGTATACCCATTAGAGGCAGGAAAAGGTTGTTGGGGAACATTGCAGAAAATAAAAAAAAATCTACGCTTTCACCAAGATCAATCTATGAGTTCATCTAGCAATGAGAGAAAGGAGTGCATCTACATACCCTTGTAGATCGCGAGCAGAAGCGTTCAAGAGAACGGGGTTGAGGGAGTCGTACTCGTCGTGATCCAAATCACCGATGATCCTAGTGCTGAACGGACAGCACCTCTGCGTTCAATACACGTATGGTTCAGGAAGACGTCTCCTCCTTCTTGATCCAGCAAGGGGGAAGGAGAGGTTGACGGAGATCCAGCAGCACGACGGCGTGGTGGTAGATGCATCACGATCACGATAGGGCTTCACCGAGCTTCTGTGAGAGGGAGAGGTGTAACAGGGGAGATGGAGGCGCCTAGACTTGGGGTGCGGCTTCCCTCCCTCCCCCCTCTTTATATAGGCCCCTGGTGGGGGGCGCCGGCCCTAGGAGATGAGATCTCCAAGGGGGGGCGGCGGCCAAGGGGGTGGCTTCCCCCCAAGGCAAGTGGAGGCGCCCCCACCCTAGGGTTTCCAACACTAGGCGCAGGGGGGGCCCAAGGGGGAGCACACCAGCCCACCAGGGGCTGGTTCCCCTCCCCATTTCAGCCCACGGGGCCCTCCGAGATAGGTGGCCCCACCCGGTGGACCCCCGGGACCCTTCCGGTGGTCCCGGTACAATACCGGTGACCCCCGAAACTTTCCCGATGGCCGAAACTTCACTTCCTATATATAATTTTTCACCTCCGGACCATTCCGGAACTCCTCGTGACGTCCGGTATCTCATCCGGGACTCCGAACAACTTTCGGGTTACTGCATACTCATATTTCTATAACCCTAGCGTCTGTTGGAAATATGCCCTAGAGGCAATAATAAAAGGGTTATTATTATATTTCCTTGTTCATGGTAATTGTCTTTTATTCGTGCTATAACTGTATTATCCGGAAATCATAATACACGTGTGAATACATAGACGATAACATGTCCCTAGTGAGCCTCTAGTTGACTAGCTCATTGGTCAACAGATAGTCATGGTTTCCTGACTATGGACATTAGATGTCATTGACAACGGGATCACGTCATTAGGAGAATGACGTGATGGACAAGACCCAATCCTAAGCATAGCACAAGATCGTGTACTTCGTTTTGCTAGAGCTTTTTCCAATGTCAAGTATCTCTTCCTTAGACCATGAGATCGTGTAACTCCTGGATACCGTAGGTGTGCTTTGTGTGTACCAAACGTCACAACGTAAATGGGTGACTATAAAGGTGCACTACAGGTATCTCCGAAAGTGTCTGTTGGGTTGATACGGATCGAGACTGGGATTTGTCACTCCGTATGACGGAGAGGTATCTCTGGGCCCACTCGGTAATGCATCATCATAATGAGCTCAAGGTGACCAAGTGTTTGGTCACGGGATCATGCATTACGGTACGAGTAAAGTGACTTGCCGGTAACGAGACTGAACGAGGTATTGGGATACCGACGATCGAGTCTCGGGCATGTAACGTACCGATTGACAAAGGGAATAGTATACGGGGTTGCTTGAATCCTCGATCGTGGTTCATCCGATGACATCATCGAGGAGCATGTGGGAGCCAACATGGGTATCCAGATCCCGCTGTTGGTTATTGCCCGAGAGCCGTCTCAGTCATGTCTGCGTGTCTCCCGAACCCGTAGGGTCTTCACACTTAAGGTTCGGTGACGCTAGGGTTGTTAGGAAGACTTGTATGTGACTACTGAATGTTGTTCGGAGTCCCGGATGAGATCCCGGACGTCACGAGGAGTTCCGGAAGTGTCCGGAGGTAGAGATTTATATATGGGAAGTTGTCAAACGGACACCGGAAAGTTTCGGGGTCATGCTGGTATTGTACCGGGACCACCGGAGGGGTTCCGGGGGTCCACCGGGAGGGGCCACCCCTCCCGGGGGGCCACATGGGCTGTGTGGGGATAGCAGCCAGCCCCTGGTGGGCTGGGCGCCCCCCCCTTGGGCCCATGCGCCTAGGGTTGGGGGGAGACCCTAAGGGGGGCGCACCCCCCTTGCTTGGGGGGCAAGCCACCCCTCCCTGGCCGCCGCCCCCCTCTAGATCTCATCTAGAGGGGCCGGCCCCCCTTGCCCCTTCCCCTATAAATAGAGGGGTGAAGGGAGGGCAGCCGCACCCAAGCCAAGGCGCAGCCCTCCCCTCCCCAACACCTCTCCTCCTCCGTAGTGTGCTCGGCGAAGCCCTGTCGGAGTACTGCTTCTCCACCATCATCACGCCATCGTGCTGCCGGTGGAGCTGTCTTCCTCAACCTCTCCTTCCTCCTTGCTGGATCAAGACGGAGGAGACGTCGCCCGTACCGTACGTGTGTTGAACGCGGAGGTGCTGTCCATTCAGCACTTGGTCATCGGTGATCTGAATCACGTCGAGTACGACTCCATCATCACCGCTCCCTCGAACACTTCCGTACGCGATCTACAAGTGGTATGTAGATGCAAACTCACTCCCTTGACTCGTTGCTTAGATGAACTCATAGATGGATCTTGGTGAAACCGTAGGAAATTTTTTAATCTTCTTCAACGTTCCCCAACAGTGGCATCATGAGCTAGGTCTATGCGTAGTTCTCTATTGCACGAGTAGAACACAATTTTGTTGTGGGCGTAGATCTTGTCAACTTGCTTGCCGCTACTAGTATTATCTTGCTTCAGCGGTATTGTGGGATGAAGCGGCCCGGACCAACCTTACACGTACGCTTACGTGAGACCGGTTCCACCGACTAACATGCACTAGTTGCAAAAGGTGGCTGGTGGGTGTCTGTCTCTCCCACTTTAGTTGAAGTGGATTCGATGAAAAGGGTCCTTATGAAGGGTAAATAGAAGTTGACAAGATCACGTTGTGGTTATTCGTAGGTAAGAAAACGTTCTTGCTAGAACCCAATTGCAGCCACGTAAAAGATGCAACAACAATTAGAGGACGTCTAACTTGTTTTTGCAGCAATTGTCATGTGATGTGATATGGCCAGAAGTTGTGATGAATGATGAATGATATATTGTGATGTATGAGATCATGTTCTTGTAATAGGAATCACGACTTGCATGTCGATGAGTATGACAACCGGCAGGAGCCATAGGAGTTGTCTTTATTTTTGTATGACCTGCGTATCATTGAAGAACGCCATGTAAACTACATTACTTTATTGCTAAACGCGTTAGTCATAGAAGTAGAAGTAGTCGTTGGCGTGATAACTTCATGAAGACACGATGATGGAGATCATGATGATGGAGATCATGGTGTCATGCCGGTGGCAAGATGATCATGGAGCCCCGAAGATGGAGATCAACGGAGCTATCTGATATTGGCCATATCATGTCACTACTTTATATAATTGCATGTGATGTTTATTATGTTTTATGCATCTTGTTTACTTAGAACGACGGTAGTAAATAAGATGATCCCTTACAACAATTTCAAGAAGTGTTCTCCCCTAACTATGCACCGTTGCTAAAGTTCGTCGTTTCGAAGCACCACGTGATCATCGGGTGTGATAGATCCTTACGTTCACATACAACGGGTGTAAGATAGTTTTACACATGCAAAACACTTGACGAGCCTAGCATGTACAGACATGGCCTCGGAACACGGAGACCGAAAGGTCGAACACGAGTCGTATGGAAGATACGATCAACATGAGAATGTTCACCGACGATGACTAGTCCATCTCACGTGATGATCGGACACGGCCTAGTCGACTCGGATCGTGTAACACTTAGATGACAAGAGGGATGTCTAATCTGAGTGGGAGTTCATTAAAATAATTTGATTAGATGAACTTAATTATCATGAACTTAGTCTAAAACTTTTTGCATAATATGTCTTGTAGTTCAAATGGCCAACGCTCATGTCAACATGAACTTCAACGCGTTCCTAGAGAAAACCAAGCTGAAAGATGATGGCAACAACTATACGGACTGGGTCCGGAACCTGAGGATCATCCTCATAGCTGCCAGGAAACAATATGTCCTAGAAGGACCGCTAGGTGATGCTCCCGTCCCAGAGAACCAGGACATTATGAATGCTTGGCAGTCTCGTGCTGATGATTACTCCCTCGTTCAGTGCGGCATGCTTTACAGCTTAGAACCGGGGCTCCAAAAGCGTTTTGAGCAACACGGAGCATATGAGATGTTCGAGGAGCTGAAACTAGCTTTCCAAGCTCATGCCCGGGTCGAGAGATATGAAGTCTCCGACAAGTTCTATAGTTGTAAGATGGAGGAAAATAGTTCTGTCAGTGAGCACATACTCAAAATGTCTGGGTTGCACAACCGCCTGTCCCAGCTGGACATTAACCTCCCGGATGAGGCGGTCATTGACAGAATCCTTCAGTCGCTCCCACCAAGCTACAAGAGCTTTGTGATGAACTACAATATGCAGGGGATGGTGAAGACCATTCCTGAAGTATTTTCAATGCTGAAGTCAGCAGAGGTTGAAATCAAGAAAGAACATCAAGTGTTGATGGTCAATAAGACCACTAAGTTCAAGAAGGGCAAGGGTAAGAAGAACTTCAGGAAGAACGGCAAAGATGTTGCCGCGCCCGATAAGCCAGTTGCCGAGAGGAAGTCAAAGAATGGACCCAAGCCTGAGACTGAGTGCTTTTATTGCAAGGGGAAGGGTCACTGGAAGCGGAACTGCCCCAAATACTTAGCGGATAAGAAGGCTGGCAACACCAAAGGTATATTTGATATACATGTAATTGATGTGTACCTTACCAGTGCTCGTAGTAACTCCTGGGTATTTGATACCGGTGCCGTTGCTCATATTTGTAACTCATAGCAGGAGCTGCGGAATAAGCGGAGACTGGCGAAGGACGAAGTGACGATGCGCGTCGGGAATGGTTCCAGAGTCGATGTGATCGCCGTCGGCACGCTACCTCTATATTTACCTACGGGATTAGTTTTGAACCTTAATAATTGTTATTTGGTGCGAAGTTTGAGCATGAACATTGTATCTGGATCTCGTTTAATATGAGATGGCTACTCATTTAAATCCGAGAATAATGGTTGTTCTATTTATATGAGAGATATGTTTTATGGTCATGCTCCGATTGTCAATGGTTTATTCTTAATGAATCACGATCGTAGTGTTACACATATTCATAGCGTGAATACCAAAAGATGTAAAGTTGATAACGATAGTCCCACGTACTTGTGGCACTGCCGCCTTGGTCACATTGGTGTCAAGCGCATGAAGAAGCTCCATGCTGATGGACTTTTGGAGTCTCTCGATTATGAATCATTTGACACATGCGAACCATGCCTCATGGAAAAAATGACCAAGACTCCGTTCTCCGGAACAATGGAGCGAGCAACCAACTTGTTGGAAATCATACATACTGATGTGTGCAATGCAATGAGCGTTGAGGATCGCGGAGGATATCTTTATGTTCTCACTCTCACTGATGACTTGAGTAGATATGGGTATGTCTACTTGATGAAACACAAATCTGAGACCTTTGAAAAGTTCAAGGAATTTCAGAATGAGGTAGAGAATCAACGTGACCGAAAGATAAAATTCTTACGATCAGATCGTGGAGGAGAATATTTAAGTCACGAATTTGGTACACACTTAAGAAAATGTGGAATCGTTTCACAACTCACGCCGCCTAGAACACCTCAGCGTAACGGTGTGTCCGAACGTCGTAATCACACTCTATTGGATATGGTGCGATCTATGATGTCTCTTACCGATTTACCACTATCATTTTGGGGATATGCTCTAGAGACAGCTACATTCACTTTAAATAGGGCACCGTCTAAATCCGTTGAGACGACACCGTATGAATTATGGTTTGGGAAGAAACCTAAGCTGTCGTTTCTAAAAGTTTGGGGATGCGATGCTTATGTCAAGAAACTTCAACCTGAAAAGCTCGAACCCAAGTCGGAAAAATGCGTCTTCATAGGATACCCTAAAGAAACCATTGGGTATACCTTGTACTTAAGATCCGAGGGCAAGATCTTTGTTGCCAAGAACGGATCCTTTCTGGAAAAAGAGTTTCTCGCGAAAGAAGTAAGTGGGAGGAAAGTAGAGCTAGATGAAGTACTACCTCTTGAACGGGAAAGTAGTGCAGCTCAAGAAAATGTCCCTGTGTTGCCTACACCAACTGAAGAGGAAAATAATGATGATGATCAAGGTACTTCGGATCAAGTTGCTACTGAACCTCGTAGGTCCACAAGGACACGTTCCGCACTAGAGTGGTACGGCAACCCTGTCCTGGAAATCATGTTGTTAGACAACGGTGAACCTTCAAACTATGAAGAAGTGATGGCGGGCCCAGATTCCAACAAATGGCTAGAAGCCATGAAATCCGAGATAGAATCCATGTATGAAAACAAATTATGGACTTTGACTGACTTGCCCGATGATCGGCGAGCGATAGAAAACAAATGGATCTTTAAGAAGAAGACGGACGCGGATGGTAATATCACCATCTATAAAGCTCGACTTGTCGCTAAAGGTTATCGGCAAGTTCAAGGGATTGACTACAATGAGACTTTCTCTCCCGTAGCGAAGCTTAAGTCCGTCCGAATCATGTTAGCAATTGCCGCATACTATGATTATGAGATATGGCAGATGGACGTCAAAACGGCATTCCTTAACGGTTATCTTAAGGAAGAACTGTATATGATGCAGCCGGAGGGTTTTGTCGATCCCAAGAATGCTAGCAAAGTATGCAATCTCCAACGATCCATTTATGGGCTGGTGCAAGCATCTCGGAGTTGGAACATTCGCTTTGATGAGATGATCAAAGCGTTTGGGTTTATGCAGACTTATGGAGAAGCCTGCGTTTACAAGAAAGTGAGTGGGAGCTCTGTAGAATTTCTCATATTATATGTAGATGATATACTCTTGATGGGAAATGATATAGAATTCTTGGACAACATTAAGGCCTACTTGAATAAGTGTTTTTCAATGAAGGACCTTGGAGAAGCTGCTTATATATTGGGCATCAAGATCTATAGAGATAGATCGAGACGCCTCATAGGTCTTTCACAAAGCACATACCTTGATAAGATTTTGAAGAAGTTCAAAATGGATCAGTCCAAGAAGGGGTTCTTGCCTGTACTGCAAGGTGTGAGATTGAGCTCGGCTCAATGCCCGACCACGGCAAAAGATAAAGAAGAGATGAGCGTCATCCCCTATGCCTCAGTCATAGGATCTATTATGTATGCCATGCTATGTACCAGACCTGATGTAAACCTTGCCGTAAGTTTGGTAGGTAGGTACCAAAGTAATCCCGGCAAGGAACACTGGACAGCAGTCAAGAATATCCTGAAGTACCTGAAAAGGACAAAGGACATGTTTCTCGTTTATGGAGGTGACGAAGAGCTCTTTGTAAAGGGTTACGTCGACGCTAGCTTCGACACAGATTTGGATGACTCTAAGTCACAAACCGGATACGTGTATATGTTGAATGGTGGAGCAGTAAGCTGGTGCAGCTGCAAGCAGAGCGTCGTGGCGGGATCTACATGTGAAGCAGAGTACATGGCAGCCTCGGAGGCAGCACATGAAGCAATTTGGGTGAAGGAGTTCATCACCGACCTAGGAGTCATACCCAATGCGTCGGGGCCGATCGGACTCTTCCGTGACAACACTGGAGCCATTGCCCTTGCCAAGGAGCCCAGGTTTCACAAGAAGACCAGGCACATCAAGCGTCGTTTCAACTCCATTCGTGAAAATGTTCAAGATGGAGACATAGATATTTGCAAAGTACATACGTATCTGAATGTCGCAGATCCGTTGACTAAACCTCTCTCGCGAGCAAAACATGATCAACACCAAAACTCTATGGGTGTTCGATTCATCACAATGTAACTAGATTATTGACTCTAGTGCAAGTGGGAGACTGTTGGAAATATGCCCTAGAGGCAATAATAAAAGGGTTATTATTATATTTCCTTGTTCATGATAATTGTCTTTTATTCATGCTATAACTGTATTATCCGGAAATCGTAATACACGTGTCAATACATAGACCATAACATGTCCCTAGTGAGCCTCTAGTTGACTAGCTCGTTGGTCAACAGATAGTCATGGTTTCCTGACTATGGACATTAGATGTCATTGACAACGGGATCACGTCATTAGGAGAATGACGTGATGGACAAGACCCAATCCTAAGCATAGCACAAGATCGTGTAGTTCGTTTTGCTAGAGCTTTTTCCAATGTCAAGTATCTCTTCCTTAGACCATGAGATCGTGTAACTCCCGGATACCGTAGGAGTGCTTTGGGTGTACCAAACGTCACAACGTAAATGGGTGACTATAAAGGTGCACTACAGGTATCTCCGAAAGTGTCTGTTGGGTTGACACGGATCGAGACTGGGATTTGTCACTCCGTATGACGGAGAGGTATCTCTGGGCCCACTCGGTAATGCATCATCATAATGAGCTCAAGGTGACCAAGTGTTTGGTCACAGGATCATGCATTATGGTACGAGTAAAGTGACTTGCCGGTAACAAGACTGAACAAGGTATTGGGATACCGACGATCGAGTCTCGAGCATGTAACGTACCGATTGACAAAGGGAATACTATACGGGGTTGCTTGAATCCTCGACATCGTGGTTCATCCGATGACATCATCAAGGAGCATGTGGGAGCCAACATGGGTATCCAGATCCCACTGTTGGTTATTGCCCGAGAGCTGTCTCGGTCATGTCTGCGTGTCTCCCGAACCCGTAGGGTCTTCACACTTAAGGTTCGGTGACGCTAGGGTTGTTAGGAAGACTTGTATGTGACTACCGAATGTTGTTCGGAGTCCCGGATGAGATCCCGGACATCACGAGGAGTGCCGAAAGGGTCCGGAGGTAGAGATTTATATATGGGAAGTTGTCAAACAGACACTGGAAAGTTTCGGGGTCATGCCGGTATTGTACCGGGACCACCGGAGGGGTTCCGAGGGTCCACCGGGAGGGGCCACCCCTCCCGGGGGGCCACATGGGCTGCATGGGGATAGAAGCCAGCCCCTGGTGGGCTGGGCGCGCCCCCCCCCTTGGGCCCATGCGCCTAGGGCTGGAGGGAAACCCTAAGGGGGGCGCACCCCCCTTGCTTGGGGGGCAAGCCACCCCTCCCTGGCCGCCGCCCCCCTCTAGATCTCATCTAGAGGGGTCGGCCCCCCTTGCCCCTTCCCCTATAAATAGAGGGGTGAAGGGAGGGCAGCCGCACCCAAGCCAAGGCGCATCCCTCCCCTCCCCAACACCTCTCCTCCTCCGTAGTGTGCTCGGCGAAGCCCTGTCGGAGTACTGCTTCTCCACCATCATCACGCCGTCGTGCTGCCGGTGGAGCTGTCTTCCTCAACCTCTCCTTCCTCCTTGCTGGATCAAGACGGAGGAGACGTCGCCCGTACCGTACGTGTGTTGAACGCGTAGGTGCTGTCCATTCAGCACTTGGTCATCGGTGATCTGAATCACGTCGAGTACGACTCCATCATCACCGCTCCCTCGAACGCTTCCGTACGCGAGCTACAAGTGGTATGTAGATGCAAACTCACTCCCTTGACTCGTTGCTTAGATGAACTCATAGATGGATCTTGGTGAAACCGTAGGAAAATTTTTAATTTTCTGCAACGTTCCCCAACAGCGTCACCGAACCTTAAGTGTGTAGACCCTACGGGTTCGGGAGACATGCAGACATGACCGAGACGCCTCTCCGGTCAATAACCAACAGTGGGATGTGGATACCCATGTTGGCTCCCGCATACTCCTCGATGATCTCATCAGATGAACCATGATGTCGAGGATTCAATCAACCCTGTATACAATTCCCTTTGTCAATCGGTACATTACTTGCCCGAGACTCGATCGTCGGTATCCCAATACCTCATTTAATCTCGTTACCGGCAAGTCACTTTACTCGTACCGTAATGCATGATCCCGTGACCAGACACTTGGTAACATTGAGCTCATTATGATGATGCATTACAGAGTGGGCCCAGAGATACCTCTCCGTCATACGGAGTGACAAAACCCAGTCTCGATTCGTGCCAACCCAATGGACACTTTCGGAGATACCCGTAGTGCACCTTTATAGTCACCCAGTTACGTTGTGACGTTTGGCACACCCAAAGCACTCCTACGGTATCTGGGAGTTGCACAATCTCATGGTCTAAGGAAATGATACTTGACATTTGGAAAAGCTCTAGCTAAATGAACTACATGATCACCGAGCTATGCTTAGGATTTGGTCTTGTCCATCACATCATTCTCCTAATGATGTGATCCCGTTATCAATGACATCCAATGCCCATAGTCAGGAAACCATGACTATCTGTTGATCAACGAGCTAGTCAACTAGAGGCTTACTAGGGACATGTTGTGGTCTATGTATTCACACGTGTATTACGATTTCCGGATAACACAGTTATAGCATGAATAATAGACAATTATCATGAACAAAGAAATATAATAATAACCATTTTATTATTGCCTATAGGGCATATTTCCAATAGTCTCCCACTTGCACTAGAGTCAATATTCTAGTTACATTCTGATGAATCGAACACCCTTAGCGTTCTGGTGTTGATCATGTTTTGCTCTAGGGAGAGGTTTAGTCAACGGATCTATTACATTCAGATCCGTATGTACTTTACAAATATCTATGTCTCCATCTTGAACATTCTCACGTATGGAGTTGAAGCGACGCTTGATGTGCCTGGTCTTCTTGTGAAACCTGGGCTCCTTGGCAAGTGCAATAGCTCCAGTGTTGTCACAGAAGAGTGCGATCATCCCCGACACATTGGGTATGACTCCTAGGTCGGTGATGAACTCCTTCACCCAGATTGCTTCATGCGCTGCCTCCGAGGCTGCCATGTACTCTGCTTCACAGGTAGATCCCGCCACGACGCTTTGCTTGCAACTACACTAGCCTACTGCCCCACCATTCAAAATATACACGTATCCGGTCTGTGACTTAGAGTCATCCAGATCTGTGTCGAAGCTAGCGTCGACATAACCCTTTACGATGAGCTCTTCGTCACCTCCATAAACGAGAAACATATCCTTAGTAATTTTCAGGTACTTTAGGATGTTCTTGACCGCTGTCCAGTGTTCCTTGTCGAGATTACTTTGGTACCTTCCTACCAAACTTACGGCAAGGTTTACATCAGGTCTGGTACACATCATGCCATACATAATAGACCCTATGGCTGAGGCATAGGGGATGACACTCATCTCTTCTTTATCTTCTGCCGTGGTCGGGCATTGAGCCGAGCTCAATCTCACACCTTGCAATACAGGCAAGAACCCTTTCTTGGCCTGATCCATATTGAACTTCTTCAATATCTTATCAAGGTATGTGCTTTGTGAAAGACCTATGAGGCGTCTCGATCTGTCCCTATAGATCTTGATGCCTAATATGTAAGCAACTTCTCCAAGGTCCTTCATTGAAAAACACTTATTCAATTAGGCCTTAATGCTGTCCAAAATTTCTATCATTTCCCATCAAAAGTATGTCATCTACATATAATATGAGAAATGCTACAGAGTTCCCACTCACTTTCTTGTAAACGCAGGCTTCTCCATAAGTCTGCATAAACCCAAACGCTTTGATCATCTCATCAAAGTGAATGTTCCAACTCCGAGATGCTTGCACCAGCCCATAAATGGATCGCTAGAGCTTGCATACCTTGTTAGGATTCTCAAGGTCGACAAAACCTTCCGGCTGCATCATATACAGTTCTTCCTTAAGATGGCCGTTAAGGAATGTCGTTTTGACGTCCATTTGCCATATCTCATAATCATAGTATGCGGCAATTGCTAACATGATTCGGATGGACTTCAGCTTTGCTACGGGAGAGAATGTCTCATCATAGTCAATTCCTTGAACCTATCGATAACCCTTAGCGACAAGTCGAGCTTTATATATGGTAACATTACCATCCGCGCCCGTCTTCTTCTTAAAGATCCATTTGTTTTCTATTGCTCGCCGATCATTGGGCAAGTCTGTCAAAGTCCAGACTTTGTTTTCATACATGGATCCTATCTCGGATTGCATGGCTTCATGCCATTTGTTGGAATCTGGGCCCGCCATCGCTTCTTCATAGTTCGAAGGTTCACCGTTGTCTAACAACATGATTTCCAAGACAGGGTTGTCGTACCAGTCTGGTGCGGAACGTGTCCTTGTGGACCTTCTAAGTTCAGTAGGAGCTTGATCCGAAGTATCTTGATCATCATCATTAACCTCCTCTATTGTCGGTGCAGGCACCACAGGAACATCTTCCTGAGTTGCGCTACTTACCGTTTCAAGAGGTAGTACTTCATCAAGCTCTACTTTCCTCCCACTTAATTCTTTCGAGAGAAACTCTTTCTTCAGAAAGGACCCGTTCTTGGCAACAAAGATCTTGCCCGCGGATCTTAAGTAGAAAGTATACCCAATGGTTTCCTTAGGGTATCCTATGAAGACACATTTGTCCGACTTGGGTTCGAGCTTCTCAGGTTGAAGTTTCTTGACATAAGCATCGCATCCCCAAACTTTTAGAAAGGACAGCTTAGGTTTCTTCCCAAACCATAATTCATACGGTGTCATCTCAACGGATTTAGACGGTGCCCTATTTAAAGTGAATGTAGCTGTCTCTAGAGCGTATCCCCAAAATGATAGCGGTAAATCGGTAAGTGACATCATAGATCACACCATATCCAATAGAGTGCGATTATGACGTTCGGACACACCATTTCGCTGAGGTGTTCCAGGCGGCGTGAGTTGTGAAACAATTCCACATTTCCTTAAGTGCGTACCAAATTCATGAATTAAATATTCTCCCCCACGATCTGATCGTAAGAACTTTATCTTTTGGTCACGTTGATTCTCTACCTCATTCTGAAATTCCTTGAACTTTTCAAAGGTCTCAGACTTGTGTTTCATCAAGTAGACATACCCATATCTACTCAAGTCATCAGTGAGAGTGAGAACATAACGATATCCTCCGCGAGCCTCAACGCTCATTGGACTACACACATCAGTATGTATGATTTCCAATAAGTTGGTTGCTCGCTCCATTGTTCTGGAGAACGGAGTCTTGGTCATTTTGCCCATGAGGCATGGTTCGCATGTGTCAAATGATTGATAATTGAGAGACTCTAAAAGTCCATCAGCATGGAGCTTCTTCATGCGCTTCACACCAATGTGACCAAGGTGGCAGTGCCACAAGTATGTGGGACTATCGTTTTCAACTTTACATCTTTTGGTATTCACACTATAAATATGTGTAACATTACGCTCGAGATTCATTAAGAATTAACCATTCACCAGTGGGGCATGACCATAAAACATATCTCTCATATAAATAGAACAACCATTATTCTCGGATTTAAATGAGTAGCCATCTCGAATTAAACGAGATCCTGATACAATGTTCATGCTCAAAGTTGGTACTAAATAACAATTATTGAGGTTTAAAACTAATCCCATAGGTAAATGTAGAGGTAGCATGCCGACGGCGATCACATCGACCTTGGAACCATTCCCGACGCGCATCGTCACCTCGTCCTTCGCTAGTCTCCGCTTATTCCGCAGCTCCTACTTTGAGTTACAAATATGAGCAACCACACCGGTATCAAATACCCAAGAGCTACTACGAGTACTGGTAAGGTACACATCAATTACATGTATATCACATATACCTTTGGTTTTGCCGGACTTCTTCTCTGCTAAGTACTTGGGGCAGTTCCACTTCAAGTGACCACTTCCCTTGCAATAAAAGCATTCAGTTTCAGGCTTGGATCCATTGCTTGACTTCTTCCCGGCAACTGGCTTACTGGGTGCGGCAACTCCCTTGCCGTCCTTCTTGAAGTTCTTCTTACCCTTGCCTTTCTTGAACTTAGTGGTTTTATTCACCATCAACACTTGATGTTCCTTTTTGATCTCCACCTCCGCTGATTTCAGCATTGAATATACCTCAGGAATGGTCTTTTCCATCCCCTGCATATTGAAGTTCATCACAAAGCTCTTGTAGCTCGGTGGAAGCGACTGAAGGATTCTATCAATGACCGTGTCATCCGGGAGATTAACTCCCAGCTGAGTCAAGTGGTTGTGCAACCCAGATATCTTGAGTATGTGCTCACTAACAGAACTATTTTCCTCCATCTTACAGCTGAAGAACTTGTCGGAGACTTCATATCTCTCGACCCGGGCATGAGCTTGGAAAACCATTTTCAGCTCCTCGAACATCTCATATGCTCTGTGTTGCTCAAAATGCTTTTGGGGCCCTAGTTCTAAGCTGTAAAGCATGCCGCACTGAATGAGGGAGTAATCATCAGCACGAGACTGCCAAGCGTTCATAACGTCTTGGTTCTCTGGGATTGGAGCTTCACCTAGCGGTGCTTCTAGGACATAATCTTTCTTGTTAGCTATGAGGATGATCCTCAGGTTCTGGACCCAGTCCGTATAGTTGCTGCCATCATCTTTCAGCTTGGTTTTCTCTAGGAACGCGTTGAAGGTGAGGTGGACATGAGCGTTGGCCATTTGATCTACAAGACATTTTGCAAAGGTTTTTAGACTAAGTTCATGATAATTAAGTTCATCTAATCAAATTATTGAATGAACTCCCACTTAGACAGACATCCCTCTAGTCATCTAAGTGAAACATGATCCGAGTCAACTAGGCCGTGTCCGATAATCACGTGAGACGGACTAGTTAACATCGGTGAACATCTTCATGTTGATCGTATCTACTATACGACTCATGCTCGACCTTTCGGTCTTCCGTGTTCCAAGGCCATGTCTGTACATGCTAGGCTCGTCAAGTCAACCTAAGTGTATTGCGTGTGTAAATCTGGCTTACACCCGTTGTATTCGAACGTTAGGATCTATCACACCTGATCATCACGTGGTGCTTCGAAACAACGAACCTTTGCAACGATGCACAGTTAGGGGAACACTTTTATTGAAATTATTTCGAGGGATCATCTTATTTAAGCTACCGTCGTTCTAAGAAAATAAGATGTAAAACATCATAAACATCACATGCAATCAAATAGTGACATAATATGGCCAATATCATATTGCTCCTTTGATCTCCATCTTCGGGGCGCCATGATCATCTTCGTCAACGGCATGACACCATGATCTCCATCATCATGATCTCCATCATCGTGTCTTCATGAAGTCGTCACGCTAACGAATACTTCTATTCTATGGCTAACGCATTTAGCAATAAAGTAAAGTAATTTACATGGCGTTCTTCAATGACACGCAGGTCATACAAAAAATAAAGACAACTCCTATGGCTCCTGCCGCATACTCATCGACATGCAAGTCGTGATTCCTATTACAAGAACATGATCTCATACATCACATATATATCATTCATCATTCATCACAACTTTTGGCCATATCACATCACAAATCATATGCTGCAAAAACAAGTTCGACGTCCTCTAATTGTTGTTGCATGTTTTACGTGGCTGCAATAGGGTTCTAGCAAGAATGTTTTCTTACCTACTTGAAAGCCACAACGGGATTTGCCAACTTCTATTTAGCCTTCATAAGGACCCTTTTCATCAAATCCGCTCCAACTAAATTGGGAGAGACAGACACCCGCTAGCCACCTTATGCAACTAGTGCATGTCAGTCGGTGGTACCTGTCTCACGTAAGAGTACGTGTAAGGTCGGTCCGGGCTGCTTCATCCCACAATACCGCTGAAGCAAAATAAGACTAGTAGTGGCAAGAAAGTTGACAACATCTACGCCCACAACAAATTTGTGTTCTACTCATGCAAAGAGAACTACGCATAGACCTAGCTCATGATGCCACTGTTGGGGAACGTTGCAGAAAATAAAAAAAATTCTACGCTTTCACCAAGATCAATCTATGAGTTCATCTAGCAACGAGAGAAAGGAGTGCATCTACATACCCTTGTAGATCGCGAGCGGAAGCGTTCAAGAGAACGGGGTTGAGGGAGTCGTACTCGTCGTGATCCAAATCACCGATGATCCTAGTGCTGAACGTACAACACCTCCGCGTTCAACACACGTCCGGTTGAGGAAGTAGTCTCCTCCTTCTTGATCCAGCAAGGGGGAAGGAGAGGTTGACGGAGATCCAGCAGCACGACGGTGTGGTGGTGGATGCACCACGATCACGGCAGGGCTTCGCCGAGCTTCTGCGAGAGGCAGAGGTGTAGCAGGGGACAGGGAGGCGCCAAGACATGGGGTGCGGCTTCCCTCCCTCCCCCTCTTTTTATAGGCCCCTGGGGGGGGGCGCCGGCCCTAGGAGATGAGATCTCCAAGGGGGGGCGGCGGCCAAGGGGGTGGCTTGCCCCCCAAGGCAAGTGGAGGCGGCCCCCACCCTAGGGTTTCCAACCCTAGGCGCAGGGGGGGCCCAAGGGGGGCGCACCAGCCCACCAGGGGCTGGTTCCCCTCCCCACTTCAGCCCACGGGGCCCTTAGGGATAGGTGGCCCCACCCGGTGGACCCCTGGGACCCTTCTGGTGGTCCCGGTATAATACCGGTGACCCCCGAAACTTTCCCGATGGCCGAAACTGCACTTCCTATATATAATTCTTCACCTCCGGACCATTCCGGAACTCCTCGTGACGTCCGGGATCTCATCCGGGACAACGAACAACTTTCGGGTTACTGCATACTCATATCTCTACAACCCTAGCGTCACCGAACCTTAAGTGTGTAGACCATATGGGTTCGGGAGACATGCAAACATGACTGAGACGCCTCTCCGGTCAACAACCAACAGCAAGATCTGGATACCCATGTTGACTCCCACATACTCCTCGATGATCTCATCAGATGAACCACGATGTCGAGGATTCAATCAAACCCGTATACAATTCCCTTTGTCAATCGGTACATTACTTGCCCGAGACTCAATCATCAGTATCCCAATACCTCGTTTAATCTCGTTACCGGCAAGTCACTTTACTCGTACCGTAATGCATGATCCGTGACCAGACACTTGGTAACATTGAGCTCATTATGATGATGCATTACCGAGTGGGCCCAGAGATACCTCTTCGTCATATGGAGTGACAAATCCCAGTCTCGATTTGTGCCAACCCAACAGACACTTTCGGCGATACCCGTAGTGCACCTTTATAGTCACCCAGTTACGTTGTGACGTTTGGCACACCCAAAGCACTCCTACGGTATCCGGGAGTTGCACAATCTCATGGTCTAAGGAAATGATACTTGATATTTGGAAAAGCTCTAGCTAAACGAACTACACGATCTTCGAGCTATGCTTAGGATTGGGTCTTGTCCATCACATCATTCTCCTAATGATGTGATCCCATTATCAATGATATCCAATGCCCATAGTCAGGAAACCATGACTATCTGTTGATCAATGAGCTAGTCAACTAGAGGCTTACTAGGGACATGTTGTGGTCTATGTATTCACACGTGTATTACGATTTCCGGATAACACAATTATAGCATGAATAATAGACAATTATCATGAACAAAGAAATATAATAATAACCATTTTATAATTGGCTCTAGGGCATATTTGCAACAAAGGTCCCATATAATCAAAGCCCCAAACATCAAACGGTTCAATAACTAGAGAATAATTCATAGGCGTTGCTTGATGTCTATTGCAAGCGTCCGCAACTACAAAAGAAGTATTCAGGTAAACCTAACCACAACATTAAACATATGGATCCAAATCAGCCCCTAACGAAGCAACGCATAAACTAGGCACTACTAGGGAAAAGGCTAGCAGCAGCGCGGGTTTTAGATGTATCAGTAGCGCGGGGATAGGCGCTACTAATAAGGCGCTACAGCTAACACATAGCAGTAGCGCGTGCACACCGACGCTACTACTACACAAGTGTAGCAGCAGCGCTGTTAGCGGAAGCTCGGTACTGCTAGTAGCTCTAGCGCACTTTGCCTGGACGCTCTACCGCTATCGCGGCGCTGCTGCTAACTTTTAGACACTCGCTACTTCTAATTTAAGTAGTTTTTTTGGCATATTTGTTTTGTATTTGAACAGGCTTTATAGAAGAATCTTTAGCACATAGAAATGTCATCATGATACACATACAAATGCCTGCGAGACCACAAATGTAATCATAGCATGTACATACAAATAGTCTCATCATAATCATCATCCAACATAGTGGTATCTTGTCATCATCTCGAAAATAGCGATACATGCAAGTCTCGAATACTTGCAACTACAACAACGTCATCCATCTAAACAAAGATATACGCAAGAAGAGCTATCACTATGAGTGAGAGCGGAACTATGCAGTACATGAGGTGGCGGTTACGAGTCCTCTCTCGCGCTAGCGTGAACCTCAAGTAACTAGCTTCTCCTTCTTGTCTGCTTTTAAAGCCTTTATGGCTGGCGCCCGTGAACCCATTCACTTGCGCCTGACACTCATGCCACTCGTTGTACACCCCCGGAACCTTTCCTTTGTACACGACATAGCAATTCCATCTCGCCATCAAGAAACTAGGTACCTGTTAGAGATGCATGTTCATGAAGAGGATGTACAATCATATATATGCAACAAAATATACTAGAGCAACACCGAAAAAGGAAGGGTTAGCAACTAGATGCAACATACAGTATGCAAATTCATTAACTAGAGGTACGCACGTCATCATACACAAACTAACAAAGTAGCGTTACGCAAGTTCGGCAAGGACCGTGGACATCACAAAGTTTCATCGCTACAAAAAGTATACAAGTTCAACCGACACATATCATCATCATCGGCATCATAAATCACTAGAAATTCCATCCTTCCATATCATCGAGGATGAACCCTAGCTTCTTGAACGGCGTGAGGTCTAGATGTTGCATGCCTATGCGAGTTCGGACGTCAGCTCGCGATATAGGGCCGTGGTGGAACATCCCCTTCTCATCGATGACTTCTTTCATGATGATCATTGCAATGTCGCTTTGGATGCGAAAGCAGTCATCTCTAAGTTTATAATCCGCTTCTCCATGAGATTCTAGCCACTTGTGGATATGATCATCATTTCTGCTGTTCATGCGAAGCTTTGGGTGATCCGTGTTGAACTGAATCATGAGATGGACGATGTAGAATCCATCCTTCTTGTTTGGTTTTGGGACATGGATGCAGGAGAAGTTAGTTTTATGCGCGAAACCCATCTTCTTCTTCCTTTGTTTCTTGATCTGCACGTGGCCACCTCTAAAGCTGAAGCCTTGGAGAGCATCATCTAGAATACTCATTATGTGGGTGTAGTCTTTTTTCTCGTAGTCTCTGGAAGGGTCAAAATACACAGCGTGGGAGATTCTGTGTATAGGCTTTTCCCTAGTAGTGAGGGTTTAAGCTTCTGTCACTCTAGCAACCCATCATCAACTTATTACTTCCCTATGCCTTCCTTTAGGCCCAAATAATGGTGAAGTGTCAAGTAGTCGATGTTCACATAACATCACTAGAGGAAAAGACAACATACATCTCATCAAAATATCGAATGAATACCAAATTCACATGAAAACTAATAGCAAGACTTCACCCATGTCCTCAGGAACAAACGTAACTACTCACAAAGCATATTCATGTTCATAATCAGAGGGGTAATAATATGCATTAAGGATCTGAACATATGATCTTCCACCAAGTAAACCAATTAGCATCAACTACAAGGAGTAATCAACACTACTAGCAACCCACAGGTACCAATTTGCGGTTTTGATACAAGATTGGATACAAGAGATGAACTATGGTTTTGAGAGGAGATGGTGCTGGTGAAGATGTTGATGGAGATTGACCCCCTCCCAGTGAGAGGATCATAGGCGATGATATTGGTGATGATTTCCCCCTCCCGGAGGGAAGTGTCACCGGCAGAACAGCTCTGCCAGAGCCCTAGATTGGTTCCGCCAAGGTTCCACCTCGTGACGGCGGAGTTTCGTCCCGTAAGCTTGCCCATGATTTTTTCCAAGATAAAAGCTCTCATATAGCAGAAGGTGGACACCGGAGGCCCACAAGGGCGCCCAGGAGACAGGGTGGCGCGCCCAGTAGGGGGACGCGACCTCCACTCTCCTAGACAGGGTGTGGGCCCCCTGATGTATTTCTTTCGCTCAATAATTCTTATTAATTCCAAAAACATGTTTCGTGGAGTTTCAGGATTTTTGGAGCAGTGCAGAATAGGTTTCCAATGTTTGCTCCTTTTCCAGCCAGAATTCCAGCTGCCGGCATTTCCCCTCTTCATGGTAAACCTTGTAAATAAGAGAGAATAGCCATAAGTATTGAGATATAATGTGTAATAACAACCCATAATGCAATAAATATTGATATAAAAGCATGATGCAAAATGGACGTATCACGCACCACAAAACGCGATGTATCCTTCTCTCTTATTTTTTTTCTCCCCGAATGTGAATATATGGAGCTGGAGTTGAGGTAGGTGGAGGTCCAAGGGGCCCACAAGACCAGAGGGCGCGCTCTAGGGGGGTGGGTGAGGGAGTCCTGGATTAGGGGGTCCTCGGACAGCCGGACTATGTACATGTGCCGGACTGTTGGACTATGAAGATACAAGATTGGAGACTTCGTCCTGTGTCCGAGTGGGACTCTCCTTTGCATGGAAGGAAAGTTTGTCAATTCGGATATGTGGATTTCCTTCTCTGTAACCGACTCTCTGTAACCCTAGTCCCCTCCGGTGTCTATATAAGCCGGGGGGTTTAGTCCGTAGGACAACAACAATCATAATCATAGGCTAGATTCTAGGGTTTAGCCTCTACGATCTTGTGGTAGATTAACTCTTGTAATACTCATATCATCAAGATCAATCAAGCAGGAAGTAGGGTATTACCTCAATAGAGAGGGCCTGAACCTGGGTAAACATTGTGTCCCCCGCCTCCTGTTACCATTAGCCTTAGACGCACAGTTCAGGACCCCCTACCCAAGATCCGCCAGTTTTGACACCAACATTGGTGCTTTCGTTGCGAGTTCCACTGTGTCGTCACGGTAAGGCTTGATGGCTCCTTCAATCATCCACAACAATGCGATCCAGGGCGAGGTTCTATTCCCCGGACAGATCTTCGTATTCGGCGGCTTCGCACTGTGGGCCAACTCGCTTGGCCATCTGGAGCAGATCGATAGCTACGCCCCTGGCCATCAGGTCAGGTTTGGAAGCCTGAACTACACTACCGACATCCGTGGAGACTGGATCTTCGATAGATTCGAGCCCATGACAGGTGCGCCGTACAGTCATGATGAGCATGACTTAGATCTGCCATCAGACTGTTTTCAGGAGATCACACCTGCGGCTGCCTCGGCTCTAAATTCGGAGCAGATCATGCCATCCGAGGACGAGTGGATGGACCCCGCCACGAAGGACGCACACTCAGCGGCGATAGAGCCGAACACAGACTTCGCCTCTAAAGAGGTCTGTGTCATCGGACCCTCGGACTCGTCTCTGACCAAGGGCTTCGAACCACGTGCATCCATGCCCATTGGATCTGATTGAGCACCGATCATGGAGTTCAGCTCCGCGGATATCTTTCAACATTCCCCCTTGGGCGACGTGCTAAGCTCATTAAATCTCTCTCCCTATCAGGAGACTCTTGGCTGAACTATGTCCGGCTTGAGTGGGAAGCGGACGATGAAGAAATTCGTTACCCACCCACCACCCACTTAATAGCCATTGTCGATGACTTAACCGACATGCTTGATTTCGACTCTGAAGACATCGACGGTACGGACAACGATGCCAGAGAAGAACAGGAACCACCGCCCATAGGGCGCTGGACAGCCACCTCATCATATGATATATATAAGGTTGACACACCCAAAGTAATCAATGGCGATGAGGCAATGGAGGATAATCCCCTTGAGAAGCAATCTAAGCGCCGGCGTCAGCGGTGCTGCTCTAAGCCCCACCGTAGCAAAAATAGCGATACCGGCACAAGAGACAATAGAACTCCAGATGATACCGAAGACGAAAACAATCGCACCCAGCCAAGCACCGAGCAAGCCGGGTGGGAGGATGTGCAAGCTAGCCCTGATGAACAGGAAATGGATGGAGACTCGGAGGACGACAATTACATGCCTCTCTCCGAAGACGAGGTGAGCCTCGGCGACGAAGAATTTATCGTGCCTGAGGATCCCGTCAAGAAGGAGCGCTTCAAGCGCCAGCTTATAGCCACTACAAAAAGCCTGAAGAAAAAGAAGAAGCAGCTTGAAGCTGATCACGATCTGCTAACTGATAGATGGACTGAGGTCCTGGCAGCCGAGGAATACGGACTCGAGCGCCCAACCAAAAGTTACCCGAAGCGCAGGTTGTTATCTCAATTGGAGGAGGAGGCACTCACTAAAAAAAGACACATCCGTGACATTTTGGGCCGAACGAAATTTTTTCTGTCATACATATGACACTTATATGATGATAATTGTGACAGAACCCGGCTTCATCATAGATGTGGTGGGATCCTACTTCTATGACAAAAAATCATGACAAAAAATGGGCTTTTCGTCCTGGGCGGGCCGGAGACGCAGCTGCATGACATTCTTTTGGCCGTCCATGACGGAAAAAACCATGGTAGAAGCGAGGGGGAGGAAAATTTTGGGAACTGCCGGTTACGGTGGGAGGTCGGGGGCCGAGCCATGCGTGTTTCACTTGTACAAGTACGCGCGTGTGTGCGAGGGGTTGGCTCTAACTGAACCCGAGCGAGGCGTTGGGCTCTAACTGAACCCAAGCGATTGCACTGCAGGCTACGCGTTACTGAACCCGAGCGATCGATCGATGGCTGTTAACTGAACCCGATCGAGCGATTCCTTCACTAATGCTGCCAACTGAAGCCGATCGATAGATGAACAGTGAGTGTTGCGGGGAGGGGGGGGGTTGGATGAACAGTGAGCGGTGGCGTTGCCTCTGGATGAACATGACACCGTGGTTTGGAGGGCTGGATGAACAGTAGAAGGTGGAGGGGTGGCCGTGGAGGGGTGGTTGAACAGGACCCCGTGGTGTGGAGGGCTGGATGAACAGTAGATGGTGGAGGGATGCCCGTGGAGGGGTGGTTGAACAGTAGCCGGTGGAGTAGCGCGCGGTGGAGGCTGGATGAACAGGAGCCCATGGAGGCTGGAGGAGGTCGACGGTAGCCCGTGGAGGCTGGATGAGGTCGACGGTGGAGATGAACAGTATCCCGTGGAGTCCCGTTTTGCGGTACGCCACACCCCTCCCGATGAACAGGACCCCCGTTTCGACCGTAGCGCTCCAGCACAAGTCCGTTTCGTCTGTTTTGCGGTACGCCACACACCTCCCAATCAACAGGACCCCGTTTTGATCGTAGGAGGTCTGTTTCCTCCGTTTTGCGGTACGCCACACCCCTCCCGATCAACAGGACCCCCGTTTCGACCGTAGGAGGTCCGTTTCTTCCGTTTTGCAGTACGCCACACCCCTCCCGATCAACAGGACCCCGTTCCGAACGTAGGAGGTCCGTTTCCTCCGTTGTGCGGTACACCAGGCCTCGTTTCCATCGCATATTCCGTCCAAGCCGGTTAGCTCCCACGCGTTCCCTTGCCTCCCGATTAACACGACGCATTCCGTTGCCTCCCCATGAATACGATGCATTCCGTTGCCTCCCTATGAACACGACGCATTCCGTTGCCTCCCCATGAACATGACGACGACGTTGTTTCTCCGTTCCGACCTAGCCATGTACACGAGCCCTGGCCGTACGTATGCGCGAGTAGACGTTCGAGACCCTGCCCGTATGTACGTACGTGGCCGTATTTTCTTTCTTGCACCTTCGCCGCTGTATGTACATGTACATGCTACGTGCGCGCCTCTACTACGACACGTGCGTGCCTCTACAACGACCAGTATGTACGTACACGTTCGCGACCAGAATGACAACGCTACGTACGCTTTGACCAGGTGGGTCCCGACTGTCAGGCACTTCCTTGCCTGCAAAGATGTAGCTGGTGGGTCCCGGCAGTCAGGGGGTGAATCGTTTTTTTTTGCCCGGACGCACTTCCTTACGTGCGAAGATGTAGCTGGTTGGTCCCAACAGTCAGGGGGGCGAATCGTTTTTTTTGCCCGGACGCACTTCATTGTGTGCGAAGGTGTAGCTGGTGGGTCCCAGCAGTCAGGGGGGCGAATCATTTTTTTCTCAGACACACTTCCTTGCGTGCGAAGATGTAGCTGGTGGGTCCCAGCAGTCAGGGGGAAATGTTTTTTCATGAAATATGGTGGCCCGTCCGGTGGGTCCCAGCTGTCAGGTGGAGGAATCATTATTTTGCGCGTAATAAGGAGGCACTTCCTTGCTGCAGCCGTGGACCCAGCTGTCAGCCTCTCCACGTACAGTCCACGTCCGATGGAAGTCGTTCCTTGACCACATTGACCACACCGCGCCGAGAGAACCATGGCGGTGGACGACGGCGAGGCCTAGGAAGGGGATGACTCAGAGCCGGGGAAGATGCAGCAGTGGATGCCCACGCGAAGAGGAGTACGAGGGTTCACTAGTTCAGCTGTGGTGTGAGGCTGCTATCGCCGCAGAATAACAGGGGGTGTGGGTGAGTAGAGGGATGGCCTCGCCAGCGGTGCGAGTAGTAGGGGGCGGTGAGACCTCCACGGCATCACAGCCAACCACGGGAGGCAGGAGCACGTGGCACGACCGGCGCTGGTTTGGGCGACTGGAGCAAGAAGACCAGAGGTTGAAGAAGCACTACGGCTGTTGGATGAACATCGTACGGTAACAGGAGCTAGAATCATTCATATTGACTTAGTTGACAAAGCTCTCCGTCCCCGTCAACTTGGTAGGCCCACAAATCAGCCTCCCACTATGCTGGGTTCCAGCTGGAAGGGGGAGTATTCATTTTTTGTGCGTAATAAGGAGGCACTTCCGTGCGTGCGAAGATAGCTGGTGGGTCCGACATGTCAGCGTGGGGCACGTTTTTTTCGTGAAATACAGAGGACCTTCCGGTGGGTCCCAGATGTCAGGTGGAGGAATCATTATTTTGCGCGTAAAAAGGAGGCATTTCCTTGTGTGCGGCCGTGGACCCAGCTGTCAGCCTCTCCACGCATTATCTACTTTCGATGGTGTCGTTCGTTGACCACGTTGACCACGCCGCGCCGAGCACACCCAAGGTGGTGGACGACGGCGAGGCCCTGGACAGCAACGAGCCGTAGATGGGAAGACGCAGGAGTAGAGTCGCAGATGGAGAGGTGTACGAGGGTTAACTAGTTCTAGTGTAGTGTGGTTCGGCAATCGGTGGAAGAGAACAGGAGGTATGGAGGGGTGGATGGATGGCCTGCCCAACGGTGGAGTAGCGCTTCATAGCGAAGCGTGCTAAGCAGAGCTGCTAGCAGCAGGCGGCGGGAGGTGGTCCCGGCGGCGCTAGAGGAAGAAGACGAGAGATAGAAGATGAATGCCGGTCATTAGATGTAAATCGAACGGCTAACATGTCAGAATCATTTTTTGACTAAATTGACAACGACTTGCATTGGCTTCGACCTATTGGCCCACAATTCAGCTTCCAAAAATGTGGCATGTATTCAACCCATTTTTTTAGAATTTACAGTCTTTTTTTTCTGCGCGGTAGAATTTACAGTCAATTTGATCTTTTTTTTTTGAATTACAGCCATTAGCTGGGCTGGGTGAACAAATAATGTAGTGTCGATGCGGCCCATTTATTTTATTTTCTACAAAATTACATGCCATTTGCACTTTCTCGAAATACACGATTTTGCTGGGCTGATTCTAATTATAATGTTGGGTTGGGCTAGCAATGTTATCAAAAAATAAAAAGGGGCTAAGCATTTTTTTATAAATATATTTAAATAATAAGTGATATTATTACATTCGTCCTTAAATCTTACCAAGCTTTTGAACACAATCACTAGGATTTTCGTGCCAAAACAATCTAGGATTTTATTTGTTAAGAAATTATTTTTATAAGTTAATAAGATGTGGGATATTGTTTTCTTACATATGTAAGTATCTGTTAAATATATGATGAAAATAAAAATAATATATAATAACATATAAACTAATTTAAATATATATAATATAGTTAGAAGGAAAACATAAGTTGGACCTTGCGTTCATATTCTTATATAGAAAAATAGAACAGACCTATGTGTTTTCTTCAAAAAAATACATAAATTGGGCTGCCAAAAATAAAACCTCGGATGGGAGGTCCATAGGCCGGTCGACACATGAAGGCCCTAAGAAAATACAAACATGCCTATGGACCTCCTATCCGAGGTCGTGGGCTGCGCATGTTAAAAATGAAAGCCTAGACGGGGCAGCCCAAAACCACGTCCAACACTTGCCAAAACTTCGTCCCTCGTTTTCTCTGTGTTTCACACACTCGACATTGTGTGGGCATTTTGACTGTGCATCATATGAAGATGTGCTATGCATGAATGTTGATCAGCATGATGTTAACTGGATAGTAGTTCCATTTTCGACCATGAATAAAACTTCCAACATGATGTTAACCATGTTTGAAAAGGCCGTGTTAATATAAATGCTCTGCCTCTGAAAGTTGCAGTTTCTTATCAGAAACTGAACTTGCAGTTTCTTATCTGAAACTGAAACTTGCAGTTTCTTCTCTGAGAATCACATTGTCTGCACTTTTATACTCCTATGAAACTACATTTTTTTAAGTGCTAAAAATAGATCTCTTGAATTCATAAAATACTTCATATGCTCAATACTGCAAATCTGAAATTCAAAAGACATTCATATCTGAAAGTACTCTCAAAATACACAACACAAAACACAATTCATAACCTGCAAATACTGACAACCCTAAACTCCTCCTGAAAATTCAGAACCTGCCCGACTATTGGGTTGGGGGGGGGGGGGGTAGCCCCCTCCTATTCCTCGGCGGCAGACAGTCACCCAGTGAGACGATGTGAACGGCAAGGGAGACAATGGCGGGGAAGCGTCGTCGAGCCAACTGCTTTTCTCTTCTTGTAGTTGGGTTCGGTCGATGAAGACTCCACCGGCTCGCTCTGGCAGGACACCCTCACAAACGGCACCCTGTAGATGCTCGATCCTTCAATCTCTGGTGGATGCTCCATCTGGGATCGATACTCCCACCACCGCTCCCTCATGATCGGATTCGGTGAATCTTTTTGCTCCATGGCCCAGAGGAGCAGCTCCATGTACTCCGGCGCGACTCCCTCCGGGAGTATCACCGCCTTTTCTCTCCGTTGCAAATATTTGGCCATGGATGTCGCCGTCGCCGCTAGTTGGTCCTTGTTGTCAAACCAAGACTGTATCTCCATCATCCTAGCTAGCTTCACAGGGTCGCCGTCTGCGATCCTCACGTATCGGTTGTACTCCTCCATTGATCTACTTCTCCACAACACCTTCACTCGCCAGTGGTGGTTTTTGAATGGAAGAGGAGAGGAGCAGCGCTGGTTTTGGATTAGAACGGGAGAGGAGCGATGCTAGTTTTGGACTGGAACACGAGAGGAGGGGCGGTGTTTTTGAAATGGAAGAGGAGAGGAGCGGCGCTGGATTTAGATTGGAATAGGAGAGGAGCATTGGTGGTTTAAGAGGAGAAGAGCGGAAAGCGGCGCTGGTCTTGGAAGTATTTTTTTGTTGTTTTGTGTATTTTGGGTCAAAGTTTGACCACGTACTGTATTTTACAAGCAAAATGTGAATACATGTCACCAAAAATTGTATTGTTTGGTTCGTATCTGAATGTACTTTCAAATTATATTATTTTTGCAACGTATAACATATATTTTATGTGCGAAAATCATGGTCAATTATGACCCAGAATAAAAGGGAGACTAGTTAATGTGGGGTCGCTTTCTTAATTGAAGGGTAAATTGATTTTGATTTTGATCTAGTCACAGCGTGCCGGCCCTCTCGCCCAATCCTAAATCGCTGTTGCACGCTCCTCTCGCTCTTCTCCATTGCAAAACCACCTCCTCTCCTCTCCATCATCTCCATTCCGAAACCACCATCTCGCCACTCCCTCTTCTGATCTTCTCCATAGCAAAACCACCTCCTCTCCTCTCCATCATCTCCATTCCAAAACCCCGTCTCCCCTCTCCCCCTTCTGATCTTCTCCGTTGCAAAACCACCTCCTCTCCTCACCATCATCTCCATTCCAAAACCACCATCTCGCCTCTCCCTCTTCTGATCTTCTCCATTGCAAAACCACCTCCTCTCCTCTCCATCATATCCATTCCAAAACCACCGTCTCGCCTCTCCCTCTTCTCTATTGCAAGACCACCGTCTCTCCTCCCATCTTCCAAAGCTAGCACCGGAGCACTCAGAAGGACATATATGGAGAGGATGTAGCAGCGAATCAGGCAGATCGCCGGCGGCGACCAGGCAAAGTTAGCCAGGTTGAAGGATATCCTTAGTTGGTTTGACATTGAGTGGGAGATTTCGAGGACGGTGCGGGCCATGTGCCAATGTATGCGAAAGAGCGAGACGGCGACGATGAGGGCGGCGATGTACATGTACTCCTCGGCGGCAGTCACGCCCCAGTCCTCCAAGTTCATCGAGTATCTCCTCTGGGCGATGGAGCAGACATAGGATAACGAATCGACCGAGTATGGTGTGTCGTTCTTGAGGGTGCAGAGCACCCATAGTGACGACAGTCAGGCGGAGGTGGTGGGCGTACAGGTCGAAGGTCGAGCACCCATAGGATAACGAATCGACCGAGTATGGTGTGTCGTTCTTGAGGGTGCAGAGCCAGCCAGAGCCACATGAGTATTCGTTCTCCCACCGCAAGAGGAGGCCGGATGGTGCGACGTCGATTCCCCGCCATTCTCCATAGTTCCCTCAATGCTTGCCTCGTTTCAATGGTGGCGGTAGGGTTTAAGGTAAGCTTCACACTAACCTAATGTTCCACCTCCTCATGCTTACAATCAGTGTGACAGCTAATGAAAATCATGCTTACAATCAGTCTCTCAGTACTACGCAAACCACCCTAAAATAGCTCTCGACCTTTGGGTCAAAGTTGTGACATAGTGTACAAATAAAAAAATAGATTGGTGCTTCTTTCAGAAAAGAGTACTCCCTAGAAAACTGCCAATATAAGCTACTAGTATTTGGTTAGAGGATTTCTGCCGAAAAAGATCCGTCCACAGAGAGCTCCACACATCCCACTAGTGGTGGTGGATGCCAATGCGTGCATGCAGCATGGTTGGTGTTGGTAATTTTTACTTGGCACACCTCGCACTTTGCATATATGCCGGTTCCATATGTACATTTGTGCAGTTCCACCAAAATGCAGCTGAATAACCCTGTTTGCACAGATAATGTAAAAGCATGATTACATTATAGTGTCACTAGTTGATGAAACACAGAAAATAAATAGAAGAAAATATTGTGATAGTATCATAGTATGCCATGCTGCGAGGGCGAGATGGGCCCTGCGACGCCTCATAGGGTACGCCTCATACTGGACATCGTCCCAAGTCTCCCAGATATACCTTCTGCCAGTGATGAACATTAGTGTACAGCGGTAGTTCAAGGAGGCCCCTTGAGACATTCAAATCTCTATTTTTGTACATATCAACTAAAATTAAGCACCCCAGTTTGCAGAAACGCTTAAACATTAACAATGGGACTAGTTTATGAAACATACTTTAACAAAGAGAAGCACTTTCTTTATCTACTTTGGAAATGAAATGATAGAGATGACACTCGCTCTATTTTAACTGTATTATTACTTCATTTTATAAGAAACACTAGGGTAGAGCAGGTGGCAAATGAGGTGTACCGTGCGTCGCAAGGATGGAGGCCGAGGGTGCTTAGACTGGGATGCTGAAGCTGGCTCTTTCAGTCACCAACATGGATGATTCAATTCATGGGACCTTTTGGTGCAGTTCACCTAAAATGAAGCAATGTCCCATGAGCTAGCAGCTTCTTCTTCATTTTTTTTAATAAAAGGGCTCCAGACACGGTTCCATTTCCATCAGAAAACGAAACCCACAGAGCTTCTTCTGCATTAGTTGCAATAAAATTGAGCAACATCAAGGTTGGTTGTGAAGCTCCTGGAATGCTCAACTATAATTTGGACATCATTTTTGCAGTTCAACTAAGATCGAGCGTGAAATGTATATATCTGTTTGCACAAAAAGGTGGAAAGGAGGGTTACTAACAAGTGATGAAAAATGCATCAAATGAAAAGAAGCATGTTCCTTATCTGAATGGCAATCACACAAGGACAGTAGCAATTTCTAAAGTAGTGCCATTGCTAGATATTAGTGTGGGCATTAGGATTAACTATGACAGTCGTTAAATACGACATTACTTTGGGCACGGGAGAGTAGGCGGACCAAGACAATTGCATTTCTAACAAAAAGAACCAACTTATCTTAATGGGAAATTTTAGCAGGACATGTAAAGAAGTGCCATTGATTCATATTACTGGAGGCATTACATTGAAAACAACATTGGTTTAACGTGTCCTTACTTTTAACAGTGCGAGTGCTACATTTTACCAGTGGCATTACATAAGAGTGGCTCGGGGCAACAAACATTAGAACAGGATATCTAGGTTGGTCCCATTTTTTTCTGGTATAGCCACCTTATACTGTGTGAGGCTAGCAAAACTAGTGTTGGACTTACATTGTTGACTTGTCCCCAGTTCCCACTTTCTTTCCTTTTTCAACCAATAGATCGGGTTTATATTGAGTATGTACTGCGTTTCCCTTTATTTCCCTATTAGACCTAGAGACTAGTTGGATAGCCAGTCTCTGCTACTTTTCATCCCCATTATTTCCTCTTTCGACCAAGTCCTAGATTCAGGTAACAAATCCTCCCCCACCCCCTTTCTTCCTTCTTTGAACAAAGTAGTACTAGATTCGAGTGCATGAACTAGTTTTACCTCTTAAACGTAAAAAAATTAGGTGGTTTTCAAACAGCTGATCGATACTATCTACGAGGCGGGCTGAGAAATAGTAAAAGATACAAATGCAGCGACGTCAGGAGCTCGGGAAGTAGAGCAAGGCCGGTTTCGAAGGAAGTTATACATGATGGTCACCGGGATATCGCTAGGTGGGCGGCGGGAGGCCAGATCTGCCCAAACTACGGTAGTGAGGAAGAAGGGGTCGGAGGCCCTCCCTCGCCAGCGGTGGTTCGGAGAGAGCGGCAAGGCAGGCTGATCGGGACGCGCCCAGCAGTGGGTAAGAGCCATCATCGAGGACGACTGCGTGAACATTGCACCTTCTCACCTTCCCCGGCGGAGAGGATCCGGCTGGATCTATGACCAGCAGTCAGCAGAGATAGAGAGAGAGTTTGTTGCCACAACTGTCGTGTTTAGATCTGGATAGGCCGAGACAGTGTGAAGAGAGAAACACTAGCAAGCAAGCGCGGAGGCTCCTGCCTATATAATGGAGTAGTACTAGTTTTCTTTTGTCTACCGGAGCTGGCTTGACCTCGTCAATGGCTGTCGAGAAGTCTTCATGCACATGGCCCGGAGGCGCAGTTGTCGTCATTTTGATCTGAAGCGTCGGATTATAACATATAACACGAAAAAATGCCACATGAAAAGAAATCATAACCTCACTGCCCAAAGGAGACAACATGAATCCCAACGGACAAACTAGACGAGGAACAAAGCTCAAATTAAAGATAAACTCGTAGAAAAGGGGTCCGTCGATAGATGTCCTAATTAACATAGCCGACTTGACCTAGATGGCAGCCGAGTAGTAACTGTTCGTGCATGTGCCCCCAATGACTAGCCCAACTCAGTTGTCGCTGTTTAACCCTCGCAGTGATCCGAAGCACAAGACACCTAATTTTGCGAGATGACAAGAAACCTTTTTTTAGATTTCTCACCACAACTACAGCCATGTAAAACACAGCCTACACGATATGTAGACGATAGCCAATCCAGGCGTGTCTACTGGAGTCTGGTCACATGCATGGACGAACTGACCTTCCGTGTCATGCAGGGATCGTCCAGGCACCAACGTAGTACAACACTTCTCTAGTACTATCGCTCATCTCCATTTTCTATTAAGTCACCCGACTTGCCGGGCCGGGTAGTGTGCCTATGGTCGGTTCTCAATTGCCGTCCCACATGTGTGTGCGAACACAATATGAAGCGCATTCCATTCGGAGAGCAGCGTGCCAGACCAACCGATCGTCTGTGGTGCGACGCGAACGCGACGGGCGTGTTGTATACTCCATACATGTGTAACGCCGTTTTCTAGACGCTTTGCTCCATGGCGCGGGCGCAATCCATGGATACAAATTAGTATACTGTATACTATTTAAAAGTCGAGGGCGCGGCTTTTCCTGCGCGGTAGGCGGCGGGGCAGTTCCACCTAGTCGGTTCGACAGAGACGCGAGAAGCCGAGGGAGTAGGCTGCTGCAAACGTAGGGCTGTGTGATTTGACAGCGTGTTACTCCTGGACAGGTGGGGCCCCGTGATTTGACTAGCCATTATCATTTTAACTGCGGCGCTACGACCGGCGTGAGTCTCCCGATTCGTGACCACCTCCATACAGGTGCCTCTCCCAATGCTCCACCATGTAGTAGAGGCTGGCTCTTGCATGAGAGGCCACTTCTCCACTTTTTCCTTGCCTCTCTTTCCTCCACATATGCAAAAATGCCCTGTAAAGCGCACTATTGTACTTACATGCTCCTACAGGTGCTTAAGCTTGCCACATAGGCATAAAGTCTGATGTGGCAAGTTAATCAAGAAGAGAGAGACTGGTTTGGTTAACCAAGGAAGAAATGGTGATAAGCGCGTGTACCTAGGTGAAAAGACAATTTTGAGTCTATAGCTAATTAAATGAAGCAAACTTAGCAACACCATTTCATTGGAAGAGGTCACTCCTTGGCAAATGCAATAAATACTAGTACTCCCTGTGTCCCACAATATAAGAATGTTTTTGGCACTACACTAGTGTCAAAAACGTTCTTATATTATGGGACGGAGGGAGTACGAAGACATAGATAGAGAGGAGTAAAAAAATATACACTTAAAGCCAACCTTATAGCTAACCTTGTTGTATTATGAGTGACTAAGTGATGACTATGTATGACATGCCAACATCAGATAGCCTAACGCACCATGTTAAATATCCAAGGGTGCGACCGCGCGTGCGACGCGACGGTCGTGCTAGGTGCGACCATGATACGGGGTGCTGACAGCCCTTGGATCTGAGATCAAACGGTCGCATGCTAAGTTGCTCAAAATTTGCAGAATAATCCTCCCACGGCAACCGACAAATTTCCTCCCGCGGGCCGGAGTAGGTTTGTCGGTTTGCATGCGGGTTTAATGGAGGAGGGGAGGCGTGTTCAGCCGGGCTACAGTGGACGGCGCAGTACTAATCGCTTTGACAACTACAACTAGTATATTATAAAAAACAAAGAAGAGTAGTAGAGATAGAGATAAGAATAGAGACTAGGGAGGAGCACCATCTACTGCTTCGTGGGCTACTCCTGCGCTCCATTCGGCGGCCGTAACGTCCCCTACAGCCATTCTTTCCTGCGGTCCATTCGGCGGGCGCTGTTGACATTTGGGGAGCGCACTCTCGCGACTGCTATCAACCACGACTTCACCGACGACGACTTCTTCCACGACCTCGGCAACCTCTTCCTCAACGACATGGGCGACAACCTCAACGCCAATGGTGCTGCTCCCTGTCGGGTGGTAGGTGCGACATATGCCAACGGATGGCTTATCATTATGGGAGCCAATAAGACATCACCGGTGCCTGGAAACGGGATAAGGTGAAGACATGCACGCCGGCGAATCATACCCAGGTTCAGGGCTCTCCGTGGAGATAACACCCCTAGTCCTGCTCTGCGGGGTCTCTGCATGATCACTAGATCAATCAAGTAGCTACAAGGGGCTCCTTGAGCTGTTTTGGCGAGAGGAGGAAGAAGGGGCAAGGCTAGCTCTCTTCTCCTCTGAAAGTGCTGTCTAAAACTATCAAAGTCAAACCCTTTGCATGGGTGCCCTGGGGGGGTTATATAAGCCTACTCCCTAGTGGTACAACGGTTATCCGGCTGGGCGCAGGACCAGCCGTCAGTGCCTATGCTGGCCGGCTTCTCCGCCGAATGCTGGGGCCCGCCGACTGCCGGTCTCCTGGGCGACAGGTAGGCACCGCCGCTCGGTCTGGTCGGGGGCTGGTTATTGTTGCCTCGCCCTTGATGACGAGGGCTTTGTCGAGGTAAGCGTGGCTACAGTGCCGTCGCCTTGCGGGCGCTCACTGTAGCCTTACCTCGTCTTGTCTCCTTAATGGTGCACATTCTTCGAGGGAGGGAGCGAGCCGGCTGGGGAGAGCCGGCTACACCCCTGGCCGACGAGGGGAAGCATGGCCGCCTTTGGGTGTCTCTATGGCTGAAGGGGCCCGCCGCCTGCGGGCTGTAATGACAGCCCGCCGTGGGTGATGTCATGGTTAGCATAGCAACAGTGCCACACCCGACGGGTCATGGCTGCCCCGTACGGCGTATTATAACCATGCGCATTCCGAGATTCGGGGGCGGCGTGTTTTGCTGTTGCCACGCCCCGTCCCATTGCCATTACGTTGGTGCAAACTTTGAGGGCCCGATCTGGGCCGCCTATTGGGGGCCGGCTTCTTGGAGTCGGTCATGTTGTGGCCGACTTCTTAGTGTCGGCCATGTGGTGGCCGGCTTTCTGGAGTCGGCCCTCCTGCGGCTTTCTTTAGGAGGATTCTTGGGCCGGGCCGCCTCCAGGTAGTCGGCTGATGGGGTAGCCGGCCGGGGGAAGGTGGCCCCGCGTCTTGGGTGCTTGAAGGCTTGATCAGCCTATTATTTTTTGAAGAGCCAGGGGGAGCCGGCTAGGCTACCCGTGGTCATTTGCTCCGACAGTAGTCCCCGAAGCTGGTTGTACTTCGTGGCTGAGAAGGGAACTAGAAGCTCAATCGGCTTCCTATCCCGAAGAGCCGACAACTAGGAGCCGGCTTCACTTATGCTTGCCTTCTCGGCGAAGTCTCCTCAAATTCCGAAGGCGGGAACCAGCTGGCGCGCTAACCAGGCTGCGGGCTGGCCGCCCGCTGCCCGTGCGCCATGTGGCACCCTTCGGCTGGAATGGCCTGCCAGCCCACGCGCGTGACGGTACGTCGCTACAGACCGGGGCCCACCACTACCACGCCTCGGCCCAGGCGCGGATCCTTTGTGGCCCGAACTGGCTGCTCGCCTTCCAGCGGCGGTTTCCGCACGCCATTATGGCGCGATAATCGCGGGATGTGGGGGAGTGGGCGCAGTTAATCCCATGTCCCCCCCATGCCTCGCCTCCTCGGCTTCGCCGCGCGAGGTTATATGTAGGGGAGGAGGGAGAGTGGAAGACGCTCGCATGCTCGCCCTCGCTCCATGACTCTCTTCTTCTTCTCTCTCTCTTTCGCCGCAGTGGCTCTTCGCAGCGCCATCGCTACGCCATTCTTCTTGGCGCGCCGCAGCCTTGCCGCCGCCGAATTGAGCGCTCTCCACCGCCGCATGCTCTGTCCTCATGGCTCCATCTTGGAGCAACTGGGACGGCTCCAACGTTCAAGACGGCCACATCGACTTCCTCCGCAAAACGCGGAGGCTGCCGGGCAAGGACTACGTGCGAGTCCGGCTCGCGCCGGAGAGGGAGATCTCTCCGGCGCCGGAGAAGGGCGAGCGGTTATCCTTCCGCTTGCACTGCCTGCGCGGCGTCGGCCTTCCTGCGAGCGGCTTCTTCTGCTCGTTTCTTGAATTTTACCATCTCCAACCGCACCACCTCACTCCGAACACGGTGGTGCTGCTGTCGGCCTTCGTCACCTTGTGCGAAGGCTTCCTCGGCGTCCTCCCCATCCTCGAACTATGGGGGGAGTTCTTCCAGTCCAAGCTCGGCACTGTCGTCTCGGGCGTGCTGGCTCCGTGCGGCGCCTTTATCGCAATGCGGCGATCGACGGCCGACAACCCGTTCCTGGCCATCGCGCTGATCGAGTCGGTGAAGGTTTGGCAAAAATCGTACTTCTACGTGAAGAACGTCACCCCGCAGGGCGACTACGTCAACTTGTCGGCTTACGTAGCCGGCCCGCCGGCTGGGAGGCAGCCCTCATGGTCCTATCGGGCCAGGTCGCTGACGCTGGCTGGGGCCGGCCTCGGCGCCCGGCTCCGGGTCCTGGTCCAGTCGGAGGGGCTGACCGGGCCCGACCTAATTGCCACCTTCGTGAAGCGCCGGGTGCTCCCGCTCCAAGTCCGCCATCATTTGATTTGCCAGATGAGCGGCCTCTTCGACCCATGCCGGCTGAGCACCAAGGAGATGCCTCACGACGAGGTATCTTACATGGTGAACTACATCGCCAACTGCAAGCTCACCGAGGAGTGGCAGTATGGCAAGGAGTCATACTCTCGCGCCGATCCTCCGCCCGTGGTAAGCTTTCTTTCTTTCCTTCTTTTTTTGTTGCCGAGTTCTCTCTGGCCGGCTTCCGACCAGTCGGCTTTTTTCTTTTAATCAGAACCCCCTCCTTCATCCGTCGGCCGGGAGCGCGGGGGCGGAACGCAAGTTCGCTCCTGACCGCGCGGCGGACGATTTTGACGACCCCGACTTGGGGGCAGCCGCCTTGGATGACGACGCCGTGGGGGGAGGCGGCGAGGCAGGCCGCTCCGGGCTCCCCGCCACTTTCAAGGACTGGCTGAATGACGACAAGCCCGAGCCTATTCCACGCCGCCAGCCGGCATCCGACCATCAAGGCGCGGGCTCATCTGCCGGGCCGGCTGCCCGGGGCGGCGCACGGAAGAGCCGGGCGGCGCCGACTCTCTTCGGCAGTCGGCCAAAGAAACCCAAGGGTACCGCAGCAACGACCAAGCGATATGAGGCGGCCGCGAAGGCAGCCCGCTTTCGCAAGGCGGTGAAGCAGCCGCAGGCGGTTTCGGCGTAAGTATTAATTCTGGCATGCCTTTCTTCTTTCTTCTCTTCAGTCGGCATCCTTTTGAGCCTCTCTTGATTTACTGAACAGGGCTCCGCTCACTCTCGAGTGGACTACAGACGCCTTCATAGTCGGAGGGGCGGGAGGATCTTCAAGCTCCCGCCAGGTGGACCCCCGCGCCGAGCTCCAAGCGGCGACAGAGCGGAACGCACAGAAGGAGCGGGAGGCGGAGGAGCAGAGGGCGGCCGCCGCCAAGGCGGCCCAGGAGGCGACGGCGGAGTCGGTAGAGACGCAGGCCGTGGAGAGGGCGGCGGAGGCCCTGCGTAACCAGCCTCCGCAACTCATCATCCCCCTTCGCACCGTGGCCCCCGATGTCCCGGTGCCCCCGCCAGAGGAAGCCGGCCGTGACCAGCCGACAATGGGGAGGGAAGGGGCGACATAGTCATCCCGGAGGGAGAGGCGATGCCGCCGCCGTCGGCCCGGACGGGCCAAGGCTGCCAGCCGGAGGGGCCGCCTGTGCAGCCGGCTAGAGGCGAGCCGGTTGTGGGGGCGGATCTCGTAGTCCTCGCGCCAACTCATCGGCGCACACGGAAGGCGACTTCCGAGCCGGAGCCAAAGAGAGCCGCAGGCTCCAGCTCGTTGTCCCATGACCTGGAGACGGCCAGCGTCAGATCGCCGGGATGGACGCCGGGCGGTGGGACGGCCGTGCTGAATGTGGAAGCGCAGGACATCCGGAGCCGGCTTCAGTCCCAGGCCGCTGCGCTAAAGCAATGCACCCAGGAGTTTCTTGCAATGCGGTCGGCCATTTGGCTGAGTCTTTGTTGTTGATTTCTTCCGTGGGAGCAGGTGGCTTGGAACTTCTCAGAAGGCTTTGATTTTAATGACTTGTTCTTGTTTGCACCTTCGTCCTATTCGCAGGACTATCACAACCTCCATGCTGCTACCTTCAACTCCCAGGCCCGGGAGATGGGCCAGAAGGCCGCTGATCTGACAGAGAGCCGGAGTAAGTGTTTTCATTTTTTATCTCATGTGGGGGCGCGTCAGCGCACCCACTAGGTGTAGTCCCCGAGATTCGGGCCGACTGCTGAGTAGTCGGGTCGGATCTTTCCTGACGACTTCTTCCTTATCTTCTTTTTCTTCATGTCTGCAGGGGCCAACGCCGACTTGACGGAGCAGCTCGGCATAGCCCAGACCGCCCTTCGCGGTAAGGAGACCAAGTGCAGCACCTTGGCCCAGGACCGTGATCGCCTGACCAAGAAACTGGCCGACCAGGAGGAGGGCCACAAGGCGGCCCTGAAGATGGCGCAGGACAGCGAGGCCGCCCTCAAAGCCGAGTATGAGAATGAAGCGACGAGCTGGGCCAAGGCGAGGCAGGCACTGAGCGAGGGCTATGGCCGGGTTGAAGATTTAATCGACGGTAGGCCGCCTTCCTCTTCGTCCCTTTGCTCGCCGCCGTCATCTATTCTGTCTTCTGACTTGTTCTACTTCTTTCTTCTTTGTGCAGAGTACTTCCCTGGCTACTCTGTTTCCGCCAACCAAGCCATCGAAGCTCACCGCGAGGCCCGACGGCAGGCTTGGGCCGAGAATGCACCGGGTGCCAACCGGACGCTTGAAGAGCAGCTTCTGGCAATTCAAGCCCGGCTTGAGCCGGCTTATCGCATGCTCCGCCGTCTTCAGCGTGCCGGAGCACAGGTGCTTGCCGCCCTCTGGCCCGAGGAGGTGATTCCCCGCAACCCCAGTCGGACTGCCGACTGGCTGGAGGTAGCAGTCGGCCGCTTAGAGGCCTAGAAGGCTTCTGCAGCTCGGTGCGGGGCTCGGCGGGTGCTAGAGTTCGTCTGGGCTTGGTACCCTGGGCTGAGCTTTAACCAGCTGCGCACCTGGCGGCAGGAGGCTGACAAGGAGATGGAGGCGGTGCGGCCGGCTATCATCTAGCGTGCCTCGGCAATCGCCGACTTCACCGACACTAGCGCCTTTGCCCCTGAGGTGAATGAAGACGGTGTCGCCCAGCCGGAGGAGTGGTTCGGGCTGAACCCGGTGGAGGGAGACGACTCGGAGGAGGAGATCGACTCCAGCGACGAGGGCGAGGAAGAGGAGGAGGAGGATGGCGAAGACATTTTGCCGGATGGTGGAGCAACCAGGCAGCCCCAGCCTGACCGTGCTTCCAGCAACGAGGCACGTGCGGATGCGCCGCCTGCAAAGGGTGACGATCAAGCCGAGACTCGCCAACCGGCCACTCCTCCAGCCGACACTGCCGTCTCCACCGACCTTCCTGACACGCCTGTTGATCTCTTGGCATGACTCGTCGTCTTTACTTTCCTGCTTGCTACTCTTTGAAGAAATTTTATTAAATTTGCGCAGTTCCGCCACTGGGGGTGTATTCAAACTATGTTGAATGCCGGCCGTTCGAAGGCTTTTTTGTGTAAATATAATTATGCATGTGCTTGGCTTCCATTCTTATTTGCTTTTCATCTTTTGGCCGTTTTCCTTTGCCGCCCTCCCTTGGTCGCCGCCTTCCTAGCCAAACAGCTGCTCTACAGTCTGTGGCCGGGTAAGGGCTTGGACATTTGGGAGGGCAAGTACTCGAGCCTTCTTAGATTGTAGCAAAGTAAGAATGGAAGCCGGCCAGCCGGCTGTTCTGACAGCCGATTGGCGAGGGGGGAAGCTGGCTTGTTTCATATAAGTTCGTTAGTCCTTAGCCGTTTTTCGTGTGGGCATCCTTTCCTGCCTTTGACTCTTGTAGTCGGACAGTCGATTCTTCGAGCTGTGACTTTCAACAAGAGAGGGCTTGGGTGCCAGCACACTACTTGTCTGACTGCAGGTAGAACTTAAGTATAACCCAAAGCGGCAAGTCCCCGGGCCGACTGATCGAACCCGGTGCCAGACGAGAAAATGAATGTAATAACATAACCATGGGCATGATACTCATCATTCATAGATAAATGGGGGGTAGTCCCCGAGTACACGTCGGGGGGACCATTGTCTCATACTTAGTACAAAAGGTAGCGTGGTACATACTGCATTTTAACTGTAATATCTTCGGAGGAGATTGGCGTCCCATGGTTGTTCCGACTCCTTGCCGGAATCATCCTCTTGCGTGCCTTCGACTTCTACGCGTCGATCAGGTAGTAGGAGTCGTTGCCTAGAGCTCGGCTGATGACAAATGGGCCTTCCCAACAGGCTGAGAGCTTGTGCTGGCCGGCTATTCGCTGGATCAGCCGGAGCACAAGGTCGCCCTCTTGGAAGGATCTTGGCTTGACCTTCCGGCTTTGGTATCAGCGTAGACCCTGCTGGTAGATGGTGGACCGGTTGAGGGCTAACAGCCGGCCCTCTTCCAGCAGATCGACGCCGTCTTCCCGCGCTTCCTAGGCCTCCGCCTCCATGTACATGGTGACCCGAGGTGAGTCGAACTCGATGTCAGTTGGGATGACAGCCTCGACACCATATACAAGGAAAAAAGGAGTGAAGCCGGTTGCCTTGTTTGGAGTAGTGCGCAACCTCCAGAGGACGGCCGGCAGCTCATCGAGCCAGCAACCGGCCAAACGCTCCAGTGGCACGACTGTCACGCCCAATATGCGACCCTATCCAAAAGGAACTCGAAGGTCCCACCAAGGATAGACCGCATATTGAAACGCTTTTGCAAGGTGGATATCATTACATCAATATTACATAATAGATGGGGATACATACAAGAGGCATACACTGCCACACGAATACAACATCACAATACATAAGATCAACATCCGACTACGGATGAAACACAAATAGAAACTCAAACGACATCCACCCTGCTAGCCCAGGCTGCCGACCTGGAACCTATCCCCTGATCGAAGAAGCAGAAGAAGAACTCAACGCAAGCAAGCATCGCTCTCGCGTCATGATCATCGCATAAACTGTACCTGCAATTGTTGTTGTAGTAATCTGTGAGCCACGAGGACTCAACAATCCCATTACAATGGGTATCAAGACTAGCAAACTTAATGGGAAAGGAAGGGGTAAAGTGGTGAGGTTGCAGCAGCGACTAAGCATATATGGTGGCTAACATACGCAAATAAGAGCGAGAAGAGAGCAAGCAGAATGGTCGTGAAACTAGCAATGATCAAGAAGTGATCCTGAACTCCTACTTACGTTAAACATAACCCAAAAAGTGTGTTCACTTCCCGGACTCCGCGGTTGATGCATTTTAATTCGGATCTGGTGTCAAGTTGCCTACAACCGGACATTAACAAATTCCCATCTGCCTATAACCGCAGGCACGGCTTTCGAAAGTTTATACCCTGCAGGGGTGTCCCAACTTAGCCCATGATAAGCTCTCGCGATCAATGAAGGATATACCTTCTCCCAGGAAGACCCGATCAGACTCGGAATCCCGGTTTACAAGACATTTCGACAATGGTAAAACAAGACCAGCAAAGCCGCCCGATGCACCGAGAATCCCGATAGGAGCTGCACATATCTCGTTCTCAGGGCAACACAGGATAAGCGAAGCGTACAGGTACCGACGTAACCCAAATTGCCAAGGGTTGGCCCCGTACGGTGCTCTAGTTTGGACCAACACTTAGACAAGCATTGGCTCGGGGGGGGGGCTATAATAAATATGACCCTCGGGTTAATTACTCCCAAGGGAAATGTAGGTGGTGGTGAGGCAAATGGTAAAACCAAGGTTGGGCCTTGCTGGAGGAGTTTTATTCAAAGCGAACTGTCAAGGGGGTCCCATAAATCACCCGACTGCGTAAGGAACGCAAAATCCGGGAACATAACACTGGTATGACGGAAACTAGGGCGGCAAGAGTGGAACAAAACACCAGGCATAAGGCCGAGCCTTCCACCCTTTACCAAATATATAGATGCATTATTTAAATAAGAGATATTGTGATATCCCAACAAAATCCTGTCCACCATGGAGTAATCTTCAACTTCACCTGCAACTAACAACTCTATAAGAGGGGCTGAGCAAAGCGGTAACATAGCCAAGCAATGGTTTGCTAGGAAGGGTGTCAAAGGTTAGAGGTTCATGGCAATTTGGGAGGCTTGACGAGCAAAAGATAGGTAACGCAGCATAGCGATAGAACGAAGCAACTAGCATAGCAATAATAGTAGTGAGATACAGGGTAGCGGTCATCTTGCCTGAAATCCCGCAAGGAAGAAGAACGAGTCCATGAAGAAGATGAAGCCACGAAGACGAACCAAGCGTAGACGAGCGAATCCTCACGATCGTAACGAAACGAGAACTATCGAGAAGAAGCACACAACATGGTAAACACACCACACATGAACAAGGCATGATGCACAACCAAGCATGATGCATGACAAGGCTACATGAAGCTACTCATGGCAAGGGATGATGCATACAAGAGCAACACATCAAGGCAAGTTTAAATGAGGCCTGGAACAACATATAACAATTCCGGTAAGTCCTCATATGCATATTTCGAAGTTGGTCCAGATCTGAATACAACTTATGTTCAAGTTGTTAAACAGCAAGTTAAGATGCACAAAGATGATCTACACGAGATTCTAGTCAAGTTACATATAAAGATCATTTAGTTCAGAGCTACGGCCTAGAAGATATAAGCAAAACAAGTCAAACATGGCATTGATGCAAAATGCACCCAAACATCAAGCAAACACCTCAAAACATGGATGCAACATGATAATATGAAACTACATGCAAAATCAAGCAAGTTTCATATAGAGCACACTCAAAACGGAGCAACGGTTCAACACACACACATGAAACAAGTTTAAAGGACAAGCTGTCGAAAACAGCAACTAGGCATATTGCAAGCATCAAAACAATATGCTACAGCACCCCAACAAGAAAACAAAAGGCATGGTCATGATGTACAGGTAAAGCATAACAAAACCTGAACACTGAGCTATCTCCAGAAATCACTAGAATATGCTCAAACACGCATGGCAAGATTGCAAGTAATAACGATTCAGACTTTGCAGAAAATAACATCAGGTTGCAATGTTTAGAGCTATCAAACAACATGTTACAGGAACATATCATGGCAAGCAAAGGCATGTCATGAATCTACTAATTTCATAGAACAAAAGTCCCTTACTGACCATAAGCCAAAAAGGCTCAGAAAATATGATGGCACGCATGTAAACATAGCAAGTTATAATAAAGATTCATACATGGCAGGAACAACGATAAGTAGGCATGTTTATGAGCTTTAACCACTCACCACAGATCAATACATGGCATGGCAAGGCAACCAGCAGTAAGAAGGCATGTTTATGAAGCTAAGCATGGCAAGAGGAAGTTCATAGGGTGCATGGATCACTAGGAAATCACATGGCAAAACTGAACTTAATGTTAACAGGCTGACAGCAACATCATTTAGCAAGTTTGGAGCAAGATGTGAACAATCTACAGCAAGCTATAAATGCAACCAGGGGCATGGATGGATAGCTCATAACCATATGTACAAAACATCCTTACTGAAGTATCTCAAAATATGCATGGATCTCTCTGTAGCACCAAGTTTACATGGCATCAAAATAACAGCAGAACAGGGACTAAAATCAGCAACATCACGAGGCCTAGTTTACATGCTTGTGCTAGTCACCACATTGATCACAAAAATACATGGTAAGCACCTCTGTAGAGAAGACATGACATAGATCAAAACACATGTAGACGTCAACCTCATAGGATGCACACATCAATCATGGCAAAAATGACAAAAGAGCTAGTTCTGTTAACAGACAGCAGACAACATCATGAAGCACTCTTGCAACCATGATTCATGCATCAGATGAGCTCAGATGAACATGATGCAATGGAGTGAAATGATGTACTCGTTGAGGCGAACAATTTGACAAATTACACGCACGAAACGGAGCAGCACACAAGAAGTTACAACATGATGAATAGGGCATAAAAATGTTACATATTCGGGGACTTACAGGAAAAATCACCTCCGGATCTGGGGGTTGACCCGGCACGGATTTCGAGGCTCGCCAGAGCAAACTCGCCAGAGTTGCGGGGAATGGCCGGAGAAGGGCCGGGATCATCGGGGAAGCTCGCCGGAGGAGGGGAATCACCGGATCCGGGCGCGGGGTCGCTGGATCTGGCCGGAGAGGCGGCGGATCGGCGGCGGGGCGAAGGAGCCGGCGGGGCGCGGGGTGGCGCCCGCGGCGGCGTGGCGCC
>NC_041381.1:111187099-111278295 GCF_002162155.2 Triticum dicoccoides | reverse complement strand
CGGGCCCCGCGGGCCTGGCGCGGGCCTAGCTGGCCGGCGGAGGCGGGGCGGCGGCGGCTGCCACGTGGCGGACGCCGGTTGGTGCGGAGGCGGCGGCGCGGGCTTTGTCCGGCGCAGACGGACACGTCCGGTGCGGAGAGGGGAATTTTTATGGTTTTGGGGGAAAAACATCCGGGAATTTGGACGGGAGGCACATATATATAGATTCTGGGAGCTAGGAGAGTCCAAATGAGGCACGGTTTTCGCCCACACGATCATGATCGAACGACTGAGAGCATGGAGGGGAGTTTGCTGGGTTTTGGGCCAGTTTGGAAAGGCGTTGGGCTGCAAGACAAAAGAGGCTTTCGGGCTAACTCGGTTAACCGTTGGAGTATCAAACGAAATCCAAATGGCACGAAACTTGACAGGTGGTCTACCGGTGGTATACCAAGGCTTCTTGGCAAGACTCGGCCATTCCGAGAAAGTTTAACACCCGCTCACGAAGAGAGGCAAGAAGGGAACGCCGGATGACATAGGAGCGCCGGATTGCAAAACGGACAACGGGGAAAATGCTCGGATGCATGAGACGAACGCGCATGCAAAATGAAATGCATATGATGACATGATAAAATGCAACACGCAAGAAAATGACATGGCAAAGACGATGAATAACTGGCAGACACCTGGCGCATCGGATCCGGGGCGTTACAACGACCAATCGGGGCTTGATGCCGGAGAGGATGAGGCCGTTCGCTTGCTCGACTTGGCTGTTTGACTACGGGTAGGCAACGAACACTAAGTCCAGTCGGATGCCCTGTGTCACACAGAAACGTCCAAGTGCTTCCTTGGCAAAATTCATGCCATTGTCGGTGATGATGCTATGTGGTATACCATACCGGGTTGTGATATCCGCAACGAATGTCACGGCAGTCGGCCCATTCAGATTCTTGATCGGCTTTGCTTCAATCTACTTGGTGAATTTGTCCACGGCGACAAGCAGATGTGTCATGCCGCCGCGCGCCGTCTTGAATAGGCCCACCATGTCCAGTCCCCAGACGGCAAAGGGCCAAGTGAGGGGAATGGTCTTGAGTCCAGAAGCCGGAAGGTGTTTGTCGGTGACAAAACCGGCGGATCTCGGGTAGGGGGTCTCGAACTGTGCGTCTAGGCGGATGGTAACAGGAGACGAGGGACACGATGTTTTTACCCAGGTTCGGGCCCTCCTGATGGAGGTAATACCCTACGTCCTGCTTGATTAATATTGATGATGTGGGTTACAAGAGTAGATCCACCACGAGATCAAGGAGGATAAACCCTAGAAGCTAGCCAATGGTATGATTGTTGTTCGTCCTATGGACTAAGGCCATCTGGTTTATATAGACACCGGAGAGGGCTAGGGTTACACAGAGTCGGTTACAAAGGTAGGAGATCTACATATCCGTATCGCCAAGCTTGCCTTCCACGCCAAGGAAAGTCCCATCCGGACACGGGACGAAGTCTTCAATCTTCTATCTTCATAGTCTTGGAGTCCGGCCGATGATGGTAGTTCGGCTATCCGGACACCCCCTAGTCCGGGACTTTCTCAGTAGCCCCTGAACCAGGCTTCAATGACGATGAGTCCGACGCGCATATTGTCTTCGGCATTGCAAGATGGGTTCCTCCTCCGAATAATTTATAGAAGATTGTGAACACCAGGATAGTGTCCGGCTCTGCAAAAATAAATTCCACATACCACCGTAGAGAGAATAATATTACACAAGATCAATCTGCTGACGTATTCTTCGGCGTGACGTCACACCACTTCCAAGCCTTTACTCGAATTGTTTTTATTGTTCCACCTTAGCTCGTTTAGCGAGGCGGTTTCCTTGGCACATCTTGTCGAAGCAGAGATAGTGTTCCCCTTATTCCGGGGTTCCCATCAATATGGATGTGGGTAACCCAACCGCGCCATTGATTGTGACGCTTGGAAGATAAGCGAGTTCTACCAGGCCGGTGGGGATGCGTGTTTCTGTCCGCCCATATAAGGGGATAAAGATCCAACCTTTTTACCTGCGCCTTCTTCCTCCTTGGCTTATCCATCTCTGCGAACTCGAGCTCTAGCGCCCAAGCCCGCACATCTCACCTCAACCTTCTCCAAATATGTCCGGAGCGGGAGGCAAGTGGATGGCCTCCTCCATCATGGAGGGGCATATCCAGAAGCTGCGCAGCGCCAGATACTTGTCCAGCGACATCGCGCATCGGCTCCCCGACGAGGGAGAGCTCATCCCCACCCCAGGCCCCATGAGAGGGTAGTATTCCTTCCCCATTTCCTCCGCGGACTGGGCTTCCCACTTCATCCCTTTGTCCGGGGGCTCATGTTCTACTACGGCCTAGATTTCCATGATATGGCCCCAAATTTTATTCTCAACATCTCAGCGTTTATCGTCATGTGTGAGGCCTCCCTCTGCATCCAGCCCCACTTCGGCTTGTGGCTCAAGACCTTCAGTGTCAAGCCGAAGGTTGTGAAGGGTAGCCAAGCGGAGTGCAGAGGCGCCATGGTGGGCAGGATGTCCCACGTTACGTGGCTGGAGGGCACCTTTGTGGAAACCATCAAGGGGTGGCAATTGGGGTGGTTCTACATCACCGAGCCGCGTGATCCCGAATGGGCAGCGGCCCCCGAATTCAGATCTGGCATCCCCACACGGCTCACCTCCTGGAAAGAGAGCGGCCGGATTTGGGGCGATTCGGAGGAGCTGACCGGACTCCAAGCCTGCGTCCAAAAGCTGGTGGACAAGAAGCTCAAGCTTGTCAATGTAGTCCAGGTCATGCTCATCTGCTAGATTCTCCCATGCCAACGACGGGGCTTCAATATGTGGGAGTTCGATCGGGCGCAGCACCAGACTTTGAATGGGCTCTTCGACACTACATACGAAGAGGTCTAGAAGGTGTTGTTCAAGGGCGCCGAGGCTCCCGCATCCACTACCGAAGATCGCGGATTCAGCTCGCAGCGTCCAGCTGACGAGGTAAGTGATATTGTCCTTTATGGGACGCTTGTTATTCATAGTTTGACCTTATGCGGGATCTAAACTCCCTTTCCTTTGATAGGACTGGCTGAAGAAGGCCGCACAGGCTATCTGTCCGGCCCCATTGCCAGAGGACCCAGCTGACGCCCGCCTAACGGGGCTGCTGGCTCCGGCACCCCACGTGGTGCCGGAGAAGAAGGCCAAGAAGAAGGCCACGGGGACTCGGAAGAGTTCCCGTTTTCAGGTGCTATCAGACGATGAATCCGAGGCCGACTCCTCCCACCAAGGCGAGGAAGAGAAGAAGAAAGCCTCTCCCCCAGTGGAGGGAGGGATGAAAAGGAATGCCTCCCAAACAAGGGAGGCCGAAGGGTCCAAGAGGGGAAAAACTCTTCCCCCGGACTGTTCCACCAACGCTAGTGACGACGACGAGGACTGGACTCCAAGGGCCAAGCCTCTGGCGAGATTGTAAGTATCCGTACTCCCGAATAACTTCAAGGTTTTCGTTTTCCGCCACATTATGTCTTTCTAATGCCGCATACAACCCTGCAGTCCGCCTAAGGATGATCTCCCCACTTCGCCAAGCGGGTCCTTAGGGGCGTCGGATATGGATTCTCTTCCGACTGCCTCCACCCCCCGTGATGCGGACGATGCCGAGATGGGATCCCAGGAAGGGACCCACCAGGAGGAGAGGGCCCCGGAGGTGTCGCAGGACAACCTCCCGGACTTTGCACCGGACTCAGCCCCGGAACCCATAGTGGCTCCGGAGTCCGGTGGGCGACCCCTTCGTAAGAAGGGCAAGACCGCGACGCTGGCTGCCTCCGTCCAACCGGAGGTGCCGGATAATTGGCTGGAGGCGCTCAACGGCGCCTCCATCGAAGAGGAACACCACACTGTTATGAGTGCGGTGATTCAGAAGGTTCAGCTCGCCAAGAGCGGGCTGACCGAAGCCTGCAGCAGCCTTCTAACAGGCTTTGAGGTAAGAATTTCAATATATGTAAAATGGTACCGCATAGACAGTAGCCCCTGATGCTCGGTTCGGTGTTCGGAAAGAAAAGCCGGACTAACGATCTTTAGAAAGATAAACGCAGGAGTCATGAAAATATGTCAATATGGGATTGCAGGCTGTGCTGCTGACCTCTGCCGCACTGACTGCGGAGGTCAAAACTTTGAAGGAAAACCTCAAGCGGTCCGAGAACGAGCTCGACCATGGCAAGAAGCAGCTCGAGGAAAAAGAAGGTGAGTAATACCTTATGAAAATTGTACCTTACAGAAAAGGATTTGGTTGCATGAAAAATGACAAGGATAACTGGGTATTGCAGGGGCCACTAACGAGGTGGCGACCCTGAAGGAGGCGGTGGCCGCGGCTGAATGCAATGCGGCTGCGGAGCGCACCGAGCGAGAGAAACAGGAGGCGCGGGTGGCGGAGGTACAGCAAGAGCTCCAGGATCTCATGAGGAAACATGAGATCCTGGAGCGTGACTTGAACACTCGAGTCTGAGCTTGCAACGGCTCTTGAGAGTGCCAAAGCCGCTAAGGCCGAAGCCTACAAGGCCCTCCAGGAGATCGAGGCGGTAAAGAAAATAGCAGCGGGTAAGGCATTTTTCATGCAAAGTAAGCATGTGAGTGTTAATTACCTGTCGCTTACCCGAATTCGGAGCTCTCCAGGAGCGTTCACAGATCTTCCTCGCAGCGTGTCCGATGCTGCCGCATTCTACCGTGCCGAGGAGGGGAGCTCAATGGAGAAGGTCTTCTGGTCTCAGTATGCTGAGGCCGAATATCCGGTGCCCCTTAGCGACCAGCTGAAGCAGCTGGTCGAGCTCCACAAGGCGGCCGAACAGGCCATGAAGGGCCTCATAGTTCGGCTGTGGCCTAAGGAGGCCATGCCTGGGAGCTACTTCGGCCTGGTGCGGCGGCTGGTGGATGCTTGCCCGTGGGTTGAAGTCATCAAGCACTCCGCCTGTATTGAAGGTGCCCGTCGGGCCCTTGCCCACGCAAAGGTGCACTGGGGCAAGATGGATGCCCAAAAGCTTGTGATGGACCCACCACCAGAGGGCAAGGAGTATCGTACGCCCGAGATGTATTATAAGAGTGTGCTGAAGGGCGCCCGCACTATTGCGGGTGAGTGCTCCAAAGATGTAATATTTGAGTAGACTCGCATTTTGTTATCGTGTGCGCTGAAAACTTGGTTCATATGCGCTAAGCAATGCTTGTTAATTTAAAATATTACCTTCTGTGCGGCTGTTTATCAAATCTGAGAGATGGCAAGTCGTCGGCCTCAGCCACCATGCCACGAGTGCTGGGGTGTTCGGGATAAACTTGAGCACTCTTGTTCCCATTTTTGGGTCCATCTAGGGAGGCGCTCAACACAACGAACAAGGCAACCAGACTTATGATGCTTGAACACTCTCACTTAGCCATAGAATTCTATAATTTTAAATTTCGGCAAAGCCCCTAGTTTTCGGAAGGCCGAATTTGGGGCGCTATCCACGCCTTGGCCGGACAGAATCCGGCTCCTCACTCGAAGCGGCATAAGTCTTTAGGGACTCGCAAAGAACCTCTCGAACAGCGACCAACTCTCGCCTCATCATGATGGTCAGTTTTAGCTTTCTCCACTGAGGCGTTAACCCAGCTCAACTGGGGCGCAATCGCAGTGCTTCTCCCAGTGCTACCTTAGCCGATAAAACGGAACGTAAGGTACCAAAACATGGGAGCCGGGCAAACACAACTATTGACCCAAGAACATGATTTGGAGCTGATGCATATAATGCTATAAGTTCGGGGTGCCGCACTTGTGAGAGTGTTCGGACTTATCACACCATAACACGGGAAACACAAGCCCCTGGTGTATTTAGCCGTACCAAAACGTACGGATGCAACATGTCATAGATGAACATATGTGTAAGAAAGAAATGCAATTAGAAGCAAAAATGTGCTGCATTGCTATATTCAATAAAAACTGCTGTAAGTGCAGGACGATACAAGTGGTGCGGTAAGCAAGGGATGGGACTGTTTAACATGTCCCCCTCCAGGGGTAGGATACGGAATAATGCATAAAACAGATTTAATGCTCATGATGGAGACCACCTGGGTTTTCGTTGTAGCCTTTCTCCTTCCCTGGCTGTTGCATCATGGGTTCGGCATGTCTGCTGCCAGACAGGGCCTCTGACGAACGGAGTCCTGTAGGTAAAAAATACAAGGAAAAGAAAAAGAAATGACACACTTAAGAGCCCCTGGTGCGGTTGAGCCGCAGTCTGGGCTTATCGTGGTCGAGCCCCTTGCCCCATGCCCATGGTATCTTCAGAGCGTAATGGAGTACGCGAAGGGTCTGTCTTAATGTTTTACAGGGGCTGGGGTTGGGGCCGCACTGCTACGCGTGCTCGGAACGTGCCAGGTGGTCTTGTTGTAGGTTACTCCGGGCATGCTTAGCTGTGTCCGGCCGCTTAGCAGCGGGACTCGAGAATTGCCTTAAAAGGCTGCTTTGTACTTCTGCCGCGAGAGTCGCTGTATGTTCCTCCGTTCGGAGGGAGCGTTCAGTGTTTCCGTTGACCGTGATGACTCCTCTAGGGCCTGGCATCTTGAGCTTGAGGTATGCATAGTGCAGCACCGCGTTGAAATTTGCGAACGCGGTACGTCCGAGCAAGGCATGATAGCCGCTGCGGAATGGGACTATGTCGAAGATTAACTCCTCGCTTCGGAAGTTATCCGGGGATCCGAAGACCACTTCCAGTGTAACTGAGCCTGTAAAATTGGCTTCTACACCTGGTATGACGCCTTTAAAGGTCGTCTTGGTAGGTTTAATCCTTGAGGGGTCTATGCCCATTTTGCGCACCGTGTCCTGATAAAGCAGGTTTAGGCTGCTGCCGCCGTCCATCAGGACTCTGGTGAGATGAAATCCATCGACGATTGGGTCTAGAACCAATGCGGCGAACCCACCATGGAAAATGCTGGTGGGGTGCTCCCTTCGGTCAAAGTTGATCGGGCAAGAGGACCATGGATTGAACTTCGGGGCAACTGGCTCCATCGCGTATACATCCCTGAGTGCATGCTTCCGCTCCCTTTTGGGTATGTGCGTGGCATATATCATGTTCACTATCCGCACTTGTGGGGGAAACCCTTCTGTCCTCTATTGTTCGGCGGTCGGGTCTCTTCCTCGTCATTGATATGTAGCCGCTTGTCGCTGTTTTCGGCAATTAACTTGCCTGCCTGCTTGAACACCCAACAGTCCCTATTGGTGTGGTTAGCTGGCTTTTCAGGGGTGCCATGTATCTGGCACAAGCGGTCGAGAATTCGGTCCAAATTGGACGGATCCTGAGTTGTTCTTTTGAATGGCTTTTTCCGTTGACCGGGTTTAGAGCCTCTAAATCCGGCATTGACTGCTGTATCCTCACTGTTATCACCGTTAATGCGGCGTTTGTTTTTGTTGCGACGCGACCTGCCACTACGGTCCTTGATATCCTGACTGCCAGCATTTTTATTGAGGTTGTTGCTGCATGCTAGCCAGCTGTCCTCACCCGCACAGAAGCGGGTCATGAGTGATGTAAGGGCTGCCATGGATTTCGGCTTTTCCTGTCCCAGGTGCCGGGCAAGCCACTCGTCGCGGATGTTATGCTTGAAGGCCGCGAGGGCCTCGGCACCCGGACAGTCGACGATTTGGTTTTTCTTGGTTAAGAACCGTGTCCAGAATTGTCTGGCCGATTCGTCTGGCTGCTGAATTATGTGTCTTAGGTCATCTGCATCTGGTGGTCGCACGTACATGCCTTGGAAGTTATCGAGGAATGCGGTTTCCAGGTCCTCAAAACTCCCGATTGATTCTGCTGGCAAGCTATTAAGCCAGTGCCGGGCTGGTCCTTTAAGTTTGAGTGGGAGATATTTGATGGCGTGGAGATCGTCTCCGCGGGCCATGTGGATGTGGAGGAGATAGTCCTCGATCCAGACCGCGGGGTCTGTTGTGCCATCATAAGATTCAATATTGACGGGTTTAAACCCTTGTGGGATTTGATGATCCATTACCTCATCTATGAAGCACAGTGGGTGTGCGGCGCCTCTGTACTGGGCGATATCGCGACGGAGCTCAAAAGAGCTTTGTCTGTTGTGTTCGGCCCGGCCGAACTTACTGTGTCCGGGGTGACGGTGATCGTCACGTATCGTGGGGTGCCCACGTGATCCATAGATCGATCTTGATTGTCTTGCCTTATCCTCCAATATGTCTCGCAGGTCCGAAGTGTTCCCCTATGGCCTTGTGCTTTTCGAGCGATGCCGGGGTACGGGTCTAGTGAAGGACCTTGAGGCCTCTCTGTCGCGACCACGGGGTGGTCGATCAGCCGTATTGTCTCCTTGTGAAGCGGGATCATATGCCTCCACCTCTAATCAGGGGAGCAGCTTACGTTTGGGGTAGCTTTTGGAGGGGCGTTCGAGTTCATGATCTTCGGCCGTGAGGACTTCAGTCCATCTGTCGGCTAGCAGATCTTGATTAGCTCTAAGCTGCTGCTGCTTTTTCTTGAGGCTGTTTGCCTTGGCCATAAGCCTGCGTTTGAAACGCTCCTGTTCGACGGGATCCTTAGGTATGACGAATTCGTCGTCGTCGAGGCTTGCCTCGTCTCCGGAGGGAGGCATATAGTCCTCTACCTCTTCTTCGGCCGCTCTCTCATGAGGGCTGGCGTCCCCCTCCTCCTGTGCTGGATCTTGCTGGAGTGGGTTGTCTTCGGCGCTATCCGGTGTATTATTGTCTCCGGTGCCGGGATCCTCATTCTTGCTATGGCAGGATTTAGAGCGGTGCCGCTGACGCCGGCGCTTGGGCTGTTTCTTGGAGGGGTCATCCTCCGCTATTCCTTCGCCGTTCCCATCCTTTGGGATATCCACCTTGCATATGTCGTATGAAGAGGTGGCTTTCCAGTGCCCGGTGGGCGCTGGTTCTTGGTCGTCTCCGGCATCGTCGTCCATACCGTCGATGTCCTCAGAGTCGTAATCTAGCATGTCGGTTAGATCATCGACAGTGGCTACCAAGTCGGTGGTGGGTGGGCTCTGAATTTCTTCGTCGTCCGCATCCCAACCGTCCTGGCCGCAGTCTGGCCAGGCCTCTCCTAATAACGAGAGGCACTTTAGCGAACTCAAGATGTCGCCAAAAGGTGAGTGTTGTAAGATGTCCGCCGCGGTGAACTCCATGATCGGCGCCCAATCGGTTTCGACTGGAGGGGGCGCGGGAGGTCCGGAGTCCGGCAAGGAGTCCGGCACCTCGGAGTCATGAGCTTCATGGGGGACAAGATAGGTTTTCGGCTCTATCGCCGTAGAGGTTGCAGCCCCCGAGGCGGTGTCTAGCCATCCATCCTTGGGCTGCGCAGCGGGCTCCGAGTCGAAGATCGGAGCGGGTTCGAGTGCGGCCTCCTGGGTACTGTCCGGCTGCAGAGCTAAATCATGCCCATCGTGATAGTACGGCACGCTCGGCTGTGGCTCGAATCCGTCGAGGATCAAGTCCCCGCGGATGTCAGCCGTGAAGTTCAAACTTCCAAATCTGACCTGACGGCCAGGGGCGTAGCCTTCGATCTGCTCCAGCTGGCCAAGCGAATTGGCCCGCAGTGCGAAGCCGCCGAATACGAAGATCTGTCCGGGGAGGAAGGTCTCACCCTGGACTGCATCGTCGTTGATGATCGAAGAAGCCGTCGAGCCTATCGGTGACGACACAGAGGAACTCTCAATGAAAGCACCAATGTCGGTGTCAAAACCGGCGGATCTCGGGTAGGGGGTCCCAAACTGTGCGTCTAGGTGGATGGTAACAGGAGACGAGGGACACGATGTTTTTACCCAGGTTCGGGCCCTCTTGATGGAGGTAATACCCTACGTCCTGCTTGATTAATATTGATGATGTGGGTTACAAGAGTAGATCTACCACGAGATCAAGGAGGCTAAACCCTAGAAGCTAGCCTATGGTATGATTGTTGTTCGTCCTATGGACTAAGGCCATCCGGTTTATATAGACACCGGAGAGGGCTAGGGTTACACAGAGTCAGTTACAAAGGTAGGAGATCTACATATCCGTATCGCCAAGCTTGCCTTCCACGCCAAGGAAAGTCCCATCCGGACACGGGACGAAGTCTTCAATCCTGTATCTTCATAGTCTTGGAGTCCGGCCGATGATGGTAGTTCGGCTATCCGGACACCCCCTAGTCCGGGACTCCCTCAGTGTTACTTGGAGCTGAAGACTTGGCACCCTTTGCAATGTTTGACTAGTTCCTTGGCGTCATCCAAAGCAGTTGGCCAGAAGAAGCCATGGCGGAAAGCTTTGGCGACGAGTGATCATGAGGCTGCGTGGTGGCCGCATTCGCCTTGGTGTATATCCTTGAGGATTGCTATGCCCTTCTCTAGCTCAAAGCAGCACTGGAAGACTCCAGTGACACTGCGCCTAATAAGCTCTCGGTTCACTATCATGTTTGCTCCGGCTCGGCGTTGGACTTGTCTTGCCGAGATCTCGTCAGTCGGCAGCTCTCTGTTAACTAGGAATTTGAGGATGGGCTGGGCCCATGATGGAGCTGTGACTTCTTCTGTTGTCAAAACGGCTACTGCGACCAGGGCGGGTGGGCTGGGTGGTGAAGAGATAGAGTCGGCCACCGCCTGTTGTGTCGATGTAGTCCCCGGGCCGGGTTCTGAAGTCCCCGGGTCGGGTGCCACTACAGCAGCCCCCGAGCCGCCTGTCAAAGTCCCCGAGCTGCCTACTTGGCTCCCCAAGCCGGATCTGACTTCATCGGGGTCAGGCGGCACGAAGATGCAATCAGACTCTGGAGACGCCTTGACAAACGGCTTGAGGAGGTGTTGGAGAGAGACGCTAGTTGGTATAGCTTGTTGGGTGGAGCCTATTCGTGCCAGGGCATCTGCTTGCTCGTTGTCGGCCCGTGGTACATGGCGAAAATCGCACCCTTCAAAATATCTGCTGAGTTGCTAAACAAGGAAGCGGTAGCTCGCCATGTTTGCGTCCTTGCGTCCTAGTCGCCGGATGATTGCTGGACTACCAAGTCCGAGTCGCCATAGCACAAGATCTGGCGGATGCCGAGTTCTTTGGCTAGCCGGAGCCCGTGTATGAGCGCCTCGTACTCGGCCACATTGTTGGAGGTGGCAAAATGGATCTTCAATGTGTATCTGAGCTCGTCGCCTTTGGGAGAGGTGAGGACGATGCCGGCTCCCAAGCCAGTGCGCATCTTGGATCCATCGAAGTGCATCCGCCAATGAGTGGAGTCGGGCGTAGGCGGCAGGTACTGGGTCTCGGCCCAGTCAATGAGGAAGTCGGCCAATGCCTGGGACTTGATGGCGGTGCGGGGTTGGTAGAAGATCATATAAGGAGCCAGCGCAATGGCCCATTTTGCCACCCGGCCGGATGCATCCCGGCTGCCTATGATCTCGGCCAGCGGGGCAGTACATACAACCATGATGGGGTGTTCTTGAAAGTAGGGCTTGAGCTTCTTGGCGGCAAAGTACACACCATAACACATCTTCTGATAGTGCGGGTAGTTCTCCTTCGAGGTGGACAATACTTCACTCAGATAATACACCGGCCTCTAGACTAACTGAGCTTAGCCTTCTTCTGGGCGTTGAACCATGATGACAGTGCTGACCACCCGGCTAGTGGCAGCAATGTAAAGGAGCATGGGCTCTTTTTCAGTCGGTGCTGCCAAGACAGGCGGCGTGGACAACATCTTCTTTAACTCGTGGAAAGCTTGGTCTGCTTGGTCATTCCACTCCAAGTGAGTGGATTTCTTCATGAGTCGGCAAAGGGGGAGAGCCTTCTCTCCGAGCCGGCTGATGAAGCGGTTGAGGGAGGCCAAGTATCCGGTGAATTTTTGGACGTCTCTCAGCTTGGTAGGAATCTCCATTATCTCCATGGCCTTGATCTTCACTGAGTTGCATTCGATGCCGCGTTCGGAGACCAGGAAGCCTAGGAGCTGGCCGGCTGGTACTCCAAACACGCATTTCTCAGGATTGAGCTTGATCTGAAATCGGCGCAGGTTTTCAAACGTGTCCTTGAGGTCTTCCAGCAAGGTGCCGCGCTTCTCCCTCTTCACCACAATATCGTCTACATAGATGTGGGCATTTCTGCCGAGTTGCTTGAGGAGGCATTTCTGCATGCAACGCTGAAAAGTGGCACCGGCATTTCTCAAGCCTAATGTCATAGTCAGGTCACAGAAAGCTCCGAATGGTGTGATGAAGGTGGTCTTAAGTCAATCAGTTGGATCCAACTTTATCTGGTGGTAGCCTGAGTAAGCATCCAAAAAACTCAACAGCTCGCATCTGGCTGTGGAGTCTATCACTTGATCAATTCTTGGTAGAGCAAAAGGATCTTTGGGGCAGGCTTTGTTGACGCTTGTGTAATCGATGCACATGCGCCACTATTTGTTCTTCTTCAACACCAAGACCGGATTGGCAAGCCACTCAGGGAAGAAAACTTCCATAATGAAGCCGTCTGCAAGGAGCCGGGCTATTTCTTCTCCGACTACTCTTCTCTTCTCTTCTGACAGGCGGTGCAAGGGCTGCTTGACCGGCTTGGCGTCTGATTGGACATGTAACTTGTGCTCGGTGAAATCCGTCGGAACACCCGGCATGTCTTTGGGAGACCATGCGAAGATGTCCCGATTCTCACGGTGGAGATCGACGAGCTTGCCTTCCTATTTGCTGTCAAGGCCGGTTCCCATGACAGCGTACCTCTCCGGGTGCTCCGAGTCCAGAGGTATCTTCTTCGTTTCTTTGGCCGGCTGGAAGGAACCTTGAGCATCATATTCCTTGGGGTCACGGGACAGGGCCGGCTGCTTGCCGGCCATGGCCACGACTCGGTCCAGCATCTTCTTTTCTTCAGCAATCACGAGGGACTCGGCCAGCCGACTGCTGGCTGCCACACACTCAGCGGACTTCTTGTAGTCTCCAGCTATGGTGATGACGCCCTTGCAACTCGGCATCTTCATCTTGAGGTAGGCGTAGTGGGGCATAGCCATGAACTTGGCCAGAGCGGGTCGGCCAAGCAGTGCGTGGTACGGGATCTCTAGGTCCACCACTTCGAACCATATTGCTTCTCGGCGGAAATGATCTTTGTCTCCAAAGAGAACATCAATCCTGATCTTGTCGATTGGGGCGCAGGACAGGCCGGGTACGATGCCATGGAACATGGTCCGACTCGGCATGAGCTGCTTTGTCTTGACGTTCAGCTTCTCCATTGTGTCACGGTACAGTATATTGATGCTGCTCCCGCCATCTATCAGCACGCGGGAGAATTGGGCAGCTCGCCGGTCTGTCGCGAGGGTGCCATCCAAAACGAATGCATAAGAGCCGGGCAACGACATCACCTTTGGGTGATCGGCCCAGCTCCAACTGATAGGCTTCTCTGACCAGTGCATGAACTCGGGGTTGTTGGAGGCGATTGCATTGACTTCTTGGTGTTGTCGGCACCGGCTTCGTCGGTCTTCTGGCTGGCTTGTAAAGACGACGTAGGCGGCATGCTCATCAGGGAACTCGTCGTGAATAGCTCCGACTGCTGGCCGAGCGGACGGCTGCTGAGGAGCCCGAGGCGGCTGACCAGCAGGCGGAGACGGCACCAGCCCTTCGCCCTTGGAGATTCGTGTGAGCCGATGACATTTCCGAGTAGTGTGGTTGGAGGCCTTCGCGCCGCTATGGAGCTTGCAGGGAGCATCAAGGGCTTGTTCGTAGGAGAAAGCCGGCTGCCAAGCCGGCCTGCCGCCCTTCTGTTTCTTCAGCGCGGGCCGCCCTTCGGGTTGTTCATCTTCGATTGTGGCCACTTGCCGACTGGTGGACGTTGGCATAGGATCCTTGCGCTTGTTGTCGTTCTGGTACGGGCGTCGGTTGGAATCTCCAGCCGGCATCTTGGGAGCCGGCGTGAGCACCTTCCCGGAGGCGTCTACTCGGAGCTCGGTCTTCATCGAGGAGTCGGCCGCGGCGTACTTGTCTGTGATGACTAGCAGCTCGTCGAGGGTAGTCGGCTTGTCACAGAGAAGTCGGTGCTTGAGGAGGGTGCCTTCTCGGCACCCGGCCATGAAGTACTCTATGGCTTGAACCTCGTGCACCCCTTCGCAAGAGTTTTGGAGCTCGGCCTAATGCGTGAGATAGTCGCGGATTGACTCGTTGGGCCCTTGTACACACAAGGAGAGCTGTCGGGGCTTGGGAGCCCATTTGTAGGTGCTAGTGAAGTTGCGGATGAAGGCTTCGGTGAAGTCCAGCCAGCTGTGTATGCTGTAAGGCTTGAGGCTCTTGAGCCAGGTGCGCGTCGTGCCTTGGGGCATCAGGGGGACATATTTCATGGTAACATGCCTGTTGCTGTTTGCTATGCGGACTGCGGTGGAGTAGTTGACCAACCAATCTTCCAGCTTCACTGAGCCATTGTACTTGGGCGTGTCTCTTGGGAGTGAGAACCCTTTGGGGAAGGGCTCATCGCGGATGCGGGGGCCGAAGCAAGGCGGGCTGACATCATCTTATTCTTCTAACGCCAGGGATCGTGCAAGGCGGTCAATCCGATGGCGGGCATCGTTTTCGCCGACACCTTCGCGGCGACCCAGTCGGCCGCTGAGAGTCGGATGCGTGACAGGTGGTGGGGTGGGATATCTCTCCCCTCGAGGCGAATGAGGAGGCAGATCGCCTCGTCGATCCACAATTCAAGGGCGGCCTTCTGTGTCGCGCTCGATGGTGACTCGAGTCCGACTGCGACTAGCAGCCGGCTCCTTTTCCTGCCTTGTGCGGGCTCCGCCCGCAGTCGTCGTACGTGACGTTGCGCCACGCTCTCGGCGTGGGGGAGGGCTCTCAGCGCGGACGCCGGCTTCGTGCCGCTTCGCGGCCGCGTCGATCAGCTACTGGATGCGTCTGGTCATGTAGGGGAGCTCGTCGGCCCCTACTCCGTTCAGCTCATCTACGACCAACTGGGCAGCGCGTAGGTTCTTGAGAGGCGTGGCGTAGACTGGGCGTTCTGCTCCCAGCATGTCGGCGATGGCCGCGCCGCGTTTCTGGACGACGCCGACCCGGCTCAGTCCGTCGGGAGGCGGCGTGCCGAAGGCGGCGCGGTCGACTTCGCGCTGGTGGGCCTCGATGAGGCGTCTCATGGTGGCTAGCTTCTGGCCCTCTGCAATGAGGGCAAGGCGGCGTGCCTCCAGCGCTTCGGCGTCGGCGTCGGCCGGGATGGGGGCGGACAATTCATGCAGCGCGGCTTGCAGGTCGTCGTGGGTGTTCTCGCCTGAGGCGACTCCATGGCTGATGACCAGCACCTCGGTAACGGTGCTGCCGCCACTGTCAGCTCAAGGGAGAGGATCGTCGAAGACCACCACGTTGGTGGGGAAGGCGCGAGCGATGCCGTGTCGGAGTCGACAAGCATCGGGTCAGTGGAGCCAACCGACTCCAAATCCACAGCAGGCTCGCTGGAGATGTCATGTAAAACAATTCGTTTATCAGTGGGATTATCTATATAATTATTATCCCCTGAGTTTTATTTCTCTAAATTGGCTTTTCATAAATTTCAGGGTTCCATTTGCACTGCAACACTTTGATAAAGTTATTTGAAAATCCTACCAAAATTTCGAGATGTCATGTGATGATTTTAAATCACTTTTATGCAAAAATATATTTCATTCATTGGATATTTTGAGTTCTACACCAAGTTTTCAAATCTGGTCCAGTGGGCAATTTTACACTACAACCTATTTAAATATTTCTTTAAAACCTCTACCAAAATTAGGGGAGGTCAGTAGGAGCATATTATTCCACTTTGTGCAAAAACCCATTTGTGTTCTTTAAAAAAATTGAGTGAATCAACCTCTTTTTCATTCTGGTCCAGCCCTGTGTTTTCTACTGCAACCCTAATTATTTTTGCTCTAGTGACCTTGTGCTTTCTCCTGCTTGTAGTCAACCCTAGAAAACCCCTAAGTCGAGGAGCATGCACCCATTGGGACATTTTTGGTTCATGTAATGATGCCATTTACCCCCTGTCCAGAATTGAAGTTTTGCAAAACTTGCACTAACAAGTTTCTACCTTTGGAAAACCAACCTCACCACCCTCTCATTCATCTAAAGAGACCCCACTCTAGAAGATTTGTCCACTCCAAGAAATGCCTAGGTGCCTGTGGCATTTTGTCAAACACCTTGAGAGCATGGACAGATTTGGCATGAGTTTTTGTTTGCATGGTGAACTTGCTCTCCTGACCTAACCACCTTGTCCCTTGATCTCCCCTCTAACACTAACCTAGTCATGTTTCTTGCCAACCTTGCCCGAGCGCTCTGGAGTGCCATGGCATTTCACCGAGCAGTTGGTGTGCGTGCACTGGGCGCGCCCAGAGCGCGCCAACTGCAGCCACACACCCGAGCCACCGCGTCGCGCCCAATCCGCGCCCCTGACCTTTGCTCACCTGCAGAGCCCACCCCCGACCTCAGCCACTCACCAGAACGCACCAGCCCATCCCTGGGGCCACACAAGGCCGCCGTCAGGTCATCCACGGCGGCTAGCGGGCGGCCATAGCAGCCCCTGCCGTGGGCGGTGCCGCCCGAGCCACCAGCTCTCGCCACCTGCCCCTTGGAGAGGCGGTTCGCCGGCGATCCTATCCATGGCTGCCGCGAACCGACATGGCCATGCCATATAAGAGGCCCCCGGCCGCGTCCCGTTCGCTAGGCAGCCTCAAATCACTCCCCTAGTTCCCCCGTGGCAGCAAATCGACCCGGGGAGGTCTTCTTCCCCATCTCCGCTACCGCAGCTTCCGCCACTGTCTCGGCCATTCCGGCGCCACTAGGGCCTCCCCCTCTCCACTCTCTTCACTAGTTGCTCCCTCTCCCTCTCGTGAGTCCATCCCCCTACTCAGTTTTGATCAGGACTCACCGCAGGCGAAAACCCACTCTGCCCGACGACCACCGTCCGCTGGGGAGCTCGCCGCCGGCAGCTCCGTCCACCCCAGGGACCATAACAACCACCGGAGGGACCGCCTCGACCCCCTGAGCCCGCGGGTAACCACTGTTTCTCGAACGGTGCCGCTGGTCGCCGGTGAGCATCGTCGGAGCCTCGCCCCACTCGGACAGAGGAGGGAGAAGAGGCACGGCGACTGGTTAAACCTGACCAGTGGGCCCCCAGGACCCACTGTCAATGACCCAGCCCCGCCACCACATGACTTAAGTTAAGACCTAAAACCACAAAGTACGTTTCCTCCGCTCCGAAAACGTATTTCTGTCTGAAACGTTTTCTTTTCTATTTTTATTTTAAAAACAGATTTTGACCAGAAATTTGACTGGCTATAACTTTTTAAATATAAACCCAAATGACTTGATTCTTTTTCTACTGTTACCCAAATATTGTATAGTTTATTTTCATATTTATTTCAAAAAAGTTCAAACAACTTTTTTGTGCTGTTTTGAAAATGTGTGTTAATTCCAATTTATCTAAAATAGGATTTTGGAGAGAGAGAAGAAAACTTCCAAAGTTTTAGGATGCACCCTGCCTCTACACAACTTGGAGGCAAGCATTTTGAACCCTGGCATAATATTTCTGTGTGTTGGTTGACACGATTATAACACCGCCCTAATACGGAGAACGCGTTATTTTATGTGGTGACGCGATCATTTGCGTGAATTGCATATTTGTGATTTCCATGCTGTTGGAACTGAATATACTTGTGATGGTAATCTTCCTCATGTTCCTTGCATGCAGGCTGAAAAAGAATCCGGGAAAGCCTCTGCTTGGGTAGGCGTGAGCTTGTCATCGGTCTCCATCAGGACGGTTATGTCCGGTATGGCATAGTAGGGCATAATGAGTGGTGATCCTGTTAGTTGAAATAGTTTTGTTGCACATATCATGCAGGGAATTTATAAACCTCCTGAGTCGACCGTAGATCGAGTCTTGTTTCAGTAACCCCCATACTTGTCTCCTACTACCACTTGTCCTTGCCGCAGGTAAGTTTTCAACCCCTTTCTAGCACACACCGTATAAAGGGGCTGGGATGAGGGTTCCACGGCCGTGGATTAAAGCCAGTCATCCAGTCAGGGGGATGGGTGTTTCCAGTTGGGACCAAGAGGGGGGCACCCCTTAGAGCACGTGATATAAATTTGATCCCATGCTACGCGAGGTTGTAGCCTCCCCACATAGAGTTTTGCTTGACAGGTGTCGTGGGTGATCCCAAACACCGGTAAGTTAAGCTGGTGTGTGCAAGTCAGGTGTGTTTTCAATTAAAAGACCGTAGAAGGAATTAGTCCTGATGTACTAAAGGAATCCGTTACTCGTGGGTAAAGAGTACACCCTCTGCAGAGATTAAATCAATTCGAATAGCCGTGTCCATGGTTACGGACTACAGTCTGGGATGGGTCAAGTGTCGGTCTTCGGAGGAGAAACTACTAAACGAGAACATGGATTATGACTGATGACTTGTGATAATTATGTTTATTATTATTATGGACTAACCCATTATATTAATTGAATTATTGAATATCCCTGGGACGGTTCTATCTCCTGGATATTCATTGTGATCACTCACTTTATAAGGCCCTTTATGTGGTGTCGCTGAGACGCCCGACTGTGGCATTGCTTGTTATTTATTTACCTTATAAGCCCTGTATGTGGTGTCGCTGAGACGCCCGACTGTGGCATTGCTTATTATTTATTTACTTTATAAGCCCTGTATGTGGTGTCGCTGAGACGCCCGACTGTGGCATTGCTTGTTATTTATTTACTTTATAAGCCCTATATGTGGTGTCACTAAGACGCTCGATTGTGGCATTGCTTGTTATTTATTTACTTTATAAGCCCTTTATGTGGTGTCGCTGAGACGCCCGACTGTGGCATTGCTTGTCATTTATTTACTTTATAAGCCCTTTATGTGGTGTCGCACAGACGCCCGACTGTGGCATTTTATTCCCACTCCATTTTTGCGTATTCATGTTGCATATAAATAACCTGCTGGCATGCATAAAAGCTTTTTTATTTATGACTGACGATGTGATCATAGAATATTTCAGTGCATGATTATCGTTTATATTATCCCAGTGTTCATGTTGTTTGCGAGTACATCCAAAGTACTCACTGGCTTGTCCCTGGCTATTGTCTTGGCCAGATTCCTTGCTTGGAGAGGAGCGTTGCAAAGACAGCCCCGGAACCTAAGCAATGGTGATAGCAACCTCGCGAAAATAGGAGTTAACCTGGTCAGCTGTTCCCGTGGGAAATGGAGTCCCATAGACACCGATGATTCACAAACCGCTTCCACCATCAACCACTAGAAACCATTTGTTGTACTCATAGGCCAGAATGGTACTACATACTTTGTATTTTGCTTGGAATTTCTGTATCAAGTTGGTGCCTCATCAGCTAACAGTAATCCTGGGGCTGGTGAGCACAACGGCCATTTTCTGGAAATTAATAACCAGAAACCGGTCGTGTCAAACTTGGTATCAGAGCCAGGCTGACCATTGGCTAATCCTATCTCAGCCAGGTCAGTAAACCTAGGCTAACCAACCCACCAGACCATAACCTAACCCCAGCCAAGCTTCTCGCGTAAGATAGCCACACAGTGACCCCGACACTTTAGGCAGTCGGTGCCCAACTTTTCAGCCTAGCTTGTCGATCACGCGCCAGTGGCCGACACATAGATTGTCTTATTCGCAAGCGTGCGAAGGAAGACTCCGTCCCCTTTTTCTATAAAAAGGTCACGCTAGCCTCAACACAGCACAGCCCAACCTATCCCCCAAACCGAGCTATAATGCCTGGCCCCGTCGTGCACAATGAGAACACAACAACCAACCTTGGAGGTTTTGTGACCGTGCTAGCAAACCTCACCCGCCGTGCCTTTGCATTAGAAGAGCCCCCAAAATACGTTGTGTACCAAGGACCCATGGGAGGTGAAAGCCGTCAATTCTGGGCCACCATGCATGTCTATGTAGGGGTCTATCGCTAGAACGCCCCTACAGGTTCACTGGAAGGACAAATTCCTTTGAGCCACAAGCCATCCAACTAGCTGCTCGAGAGGCTGTAGTTCAACTCCGGCACTTGTCGCCCAGAGTTAACTGCCGCTCGTTCTACTACTACCCCAGCCGTGACGGGTATGGTAGGCCACCCCTGGTTGCCAACAGAGATCACGAGACGGATCCTGCGTTGTTGCATCTGGTGCGCTATGTAAGTGCACTAGAGAATCTGTTCGATCAAATCACTCTTGATCTGATCGCAGCTCGTGGAGAGCTGACCCGCCGAGCCCTGGCAAGAGGAGAAGATGAGCCCAACACCGACAACCCAGTCGTGCTATTCGGACAACCGATCGAGTCTTTGAGGTCTGCTCCAGTCATCGAGCAAAATACCTTGATGACCCAGAGGTGCTTCGTCGCCTTTTGGGAACACACTCCAGCGGGATTGTGGCCAACAATCCCCGAGATGGTCATCACCGCTACCCCGACCCTGCAGTCCCTCAACCCCCTCCAGCGAATCCCGATGGTGAAAACCATGGAGAAGCCTCGGCATCCACAAGGCAAGCCCGCTTAGATATTAACGAGGTAGACTAGAGTCGCTTGAATGGTACCAAGTCTTAGAATGTTCTCGCCTTGTAACCTTGTGACCCTGTATCGCCGTAATTAAATGTTGTTTGACTGTGCGTCCCTGTTTTTAATAATAGCCATGTATGAGTATGTTGATGTGCGATTGCATTTTAATCTCGGGCATAGCTACCAAAAACCAACCTCGACGACGCAAAGTTTGTGCTATGAGTAAACCTTTTGGTTTCAACTAACAAGAATGGTATTTTCAAAACAACTCTTAACAAATCTCGAGGACGAGATTTTTATTTAAGGGGTGTAGTGTTGTGACACCCCAAAATTTTAACCTTGTTTTATAAATTAAAATTTTGCCAGGAAACTAAGACTTTTATTTTCTGGATTTCCTTCTGATTTCAGAACCACTCTTTTCTTTATTATCATGGAGTTCTTACCCCAAGTGAAGACTTTGCAATCATTGTTGGACTTATTTTTTCCCTCTCAAATAAAACAATTCTTTTATCAGTTGGATTATCTATATAATTATTATCCCCTGAGTTTTATTTCTCTAAATTGGCTTTTCATAAATTTCAGGGTTCCATTTGCACTGCAACACTTTGATAAATTTATTTAAAAATCCCACCAAAATTTGGAGATGTCATGTGATGTTTGTAAATCACTTTTATGCAAAAATATATTTCATTCATTGGATATTTTGAGTTCTGCACCAAGTTTTCAAATCTGGTCCAGTGGGCAATTTTACACTACAACCTATTTAAATATTTCTTTCAAACTTCTACAAAAATTAGGGGAGGTCAGTAGGAGCATATTATTCCACTTTGTGCAAAAACCCATGTGTGTTCTTTAAAAAAATTAGGTGAATCAACCTCTTTTTCATTCTGGTCCAGCCTTGTGTTTTCTACTGCAACCCTAATTATTTTTGCTCTAGTGACCTTGTGCTTTCTCCTGCTTGTAGTCAACCCTACAAAACCCCTAAGTCCAGGAGCATGCACCCATTGGGACATTTTTGGTTCATCTAATGATGCCATTCACCCCCTGTCCAGAATTGAAGTTTTGCAAAACTTGCACTAACAAGTTTCTACATTTGGCAAACCAACCTCACCACCCTCTCATTCATCTAAAGAGACCCCACACTGTAAGATTTGGCCACTCCAAGAAATGCCTAGGTGCCTGTGGCATTTTGTCAAACACCTTGAGAGCATGGACAGATTTGGCATGAGTTTTTGTTTGCATGGTGAACTTGGTCTCCTGACCTAACCACCTTGTCCCTTGATCTCCCCTCTAACACTAACCTAGTCCCGTTGCTTGTCAACCTTGCCCGAACGCTCTGGAGTGCCATGGCATTTCGCCGAGCAGTTGGTGGTGCACTGGGCGTGCCCAGAGCGCGCCAACTGCAGCCACACACCCGAGCCGCCGCATCGCGCCCAATCCGCGCCCCTGACCTTTGCTCACCTGCAGAGCCCACCCCCGACCTCAGCCACTCCACAGAATGCGCCAGCCCGTCCCTGGGGCCGCACAGGGCCGCCGTCAGGTCGGCCACGACGGCTAGCAGGCGGCCACAGTAGCCCCTGCCGTGGGCGGCACCGCCCGAGCCACCATCTCTCGCCACCTGCCCCTTGGAGCAGCGCGAGCTCATCCACAAGCGTGTCCCCTAGCGCTCGTCGCCGCCAAGTCCTCCTGCATTAACAGAGAGGTGGTTCGCCGGCGATCCTATCCACGGCCGCCGCGAACCGACATGGCCACGCTATATAAGAGGCCCCCGGGCGCGTCCCATTCCCCAGGCAGCCTCAAATCACTCCCATAGTTCCCCCGTGGCAGCAAATCGACCCGGGGAGGTCTTCTTCCCCATCTCCGGCTACCGCAGCCGCCACCAATGTCCCGGCCATTCCGGCGCCACCAGGACCTCCCCCTCTCCACTCTCTTCACCAGGAGCTCCCTCTCCCTCTCGTGAGTCCGTCCCCCTACTCAGTTTTGATCAGGACTCACCGCAGGCGAAAACCCACTCTGCCCGGCGGCCACCGTCCGCTAAGGAGCTCGCCGCTGGCAGCTCCGTCCACCCCAGGGACCGTAACGACCACCGGAGGGACCGCCTCGAACCCCTGAGCCTGCGGGTAACCACTGTTTCTCGAACGGTGCTGCCGTTCGCCGGTGAGCATCGTTGGGGCCCCGCCCCGCTCGGACAGAGGAGGGAGAAGAGGCGCGGCGACTGGTCAAACCTGACCAGTGGGCCCCCAGGAAGTACGTTTCCTCCGCTCCGAAAACGTATTTCTGTCTGAAATGTTTTCTTTTTTATTTTATTTTAAAAACAGATTTTGACCAGAACTTTGACTGGCTATAACTTTTTAAATATAAACCAAATGACTTGATTCTTTTTCTGTTGTTTCCCAAATATTGTCTAGTTTATTTTCATATTTATTTCAAAAAAAATTCAAACAAATTTTTTTTGCTGTTTTGAAAATGTGTGTTAATTCCAATTTATCTAAAATAGGATTTTGGAGAGAGAGAAGAAAACTTTCAGAAGTTCTAGGATGCACCCTGGCATAATATTTCTGTGTGTTGGTTGACACGATGATAACACCGCCCTAATATGGAGAACGCGTTATTTTATGTGGTGACGCGATCATTTGCTTGAATTGCATATTTGTGATTTCCTTGCTGTTGCAAATGAATATACTTGTGATGGTAATCATCCTCATGTGCCTTGCATGCATGCTGGAAAAGAATCCGGGAAAGCCTCTGCCTTGGGTAGGCGTGAGCTTGTCATCAGTCTCCGTCGGGACGGTTATGTCCGGTATGGCATAGTAGGGAATAATGAGTTGTGATCCTATTGGTTGAAATAGTTTTGTTGCACATATCATGCATGGAATTTATAAACCTAATGAGTCGACCGTAGATCAAGTCTTGTTTCAGTAACCCCCATACTTGTCTCATACTGCCAGTTGTCCTTGCCGCAGGTAGGGTACGGTTCAGTAAGTTGTCAACCCCTTTCTAGCACACACCGTACAGAGGGGCCGGGATGAGGGTTCCACGGCCGTGGATTAAAGCCAGTCATCCGGTCAGGGGGCATGGGTGTTTCCGGTTGGGACCGAGAGGGGGGCACCCCTTAGAGCGCGCGATATAAATTTGATCCCATGCTACGCGAGGTTGTAGCCTCCCCACTTAGAGTTTTGCTTGACATGTGTCGTGGGTAATTCCAGACACCGGTAAGTTAAGCTGGTGTGTGCAAGTCAGGTGTGTTTTCAATTAAAAGACCGTAGACAGAATTAGTCCCGATCGACTAAAGGAATCTGTTACTCGTGGGTAAAGAGTACACCCTCTGCAAAGATTAAATCTATTCGAATAGCTGTGTCCATGGTTAAGGACTATAGTCTGGGATGGGTCAAGTGTCGGTCTTAGTGTCGGTCTTTGGAGGAGAAACTACTAAACCAGAACGTGGATTATGACTGATGACTTGTGATAATTATGTTTATTATTATTATGGACTAACCCATTATATTAATTGAATTATTGAATATCCCTGGGACAGTTTTATCTCCTGGATATTCATTGCGATCACTCAGTTTATAAGCCCCTTTATGTGGCGTCGCTGAGACGCCCGACTGTGGCATTGCTTGTTATTTATTTACCTTATAAGCCATGTATGTGGTGTCGCTGAGACGCTCGACTGTGGCATTGCTTATTATTTATTTACTTTATAAGCCCTGTATGTGGTGTCGCTGAGACGCCCGACTGTGGCATTTCTTGTTATTTATTTACTTTATAAGCCCTTTATGTGGTGTCGCTAAGACGCCCGACTGTGGCATTGCTTATTATTTATTTACTTTATAAGCCCTGTATGTGGTGTCGCTGAGACGCCCGACTGTGGCATTGCTTGTTATTTATTTACTTTATAAGCCCTTTATGTGGTGTCGCTGAGACGCCCGACTATGGCATTGCTTGTCATTTATTTACTTTATAAGCCCTTTATGTGATGTCGGACAGACGCCCGACTGTGGCATTTTATTCCCACTCCATTTTTGCGTATTCACGATGCATATAAATAACCTGCTGGCATGCATAAAAGATTTTTATTTATGACTGACGATGTAATCATAGAATATTTCAGTGCATGATTATCGTTTATATTATCCCAGTGTTCATGATGTTTGCGAGTACATTCAAAGTACTCACTGGCTTGTCCCTGGCTATTGTCTTGGCCAGATTCCTTACTTGGAGAGGAGCGTTGCAAAGATAGCCTCAGAACCTAAGCAATGGTGATAGCAACCTCGCGAAGATAGGAGTTAACCTAGTCAGCTGTTCCCGTGGGAAATGGAGTCCCATAGACACCGATGATTCACAAACCGCTTCCTCCATCAACCACTAGAAACCATTTGTTGTACTCATAGGCCAGAATGGTCTTGTACTACATACTTTGTATTTTGCTTGGAATTTCTGTATCAAGTTGGTGCCTCATCAGCTAACAGTAATCCTGGGGATGGTGAGCACAACGGCCATTTTCTGGAAATTAATAACCGGAAAACCGGTCATGACAACACCCCGCCGCCAAACAAATGAAAATACGAAGGCCCGGGGCTACACGCAGGACCTGCGAGACAAATTGGAAAATAAAGCAGGACAGTCAAGATCGATCTACGGATCACGAGGGCGCGCACCGACGCGTGATGATGACCGCCATGTCGGATATACTAAAAACAAATCTGGGTGGGCCGAATGCAACAGACCAGACTCATTTGAACTGCATCGTGATGTAGCCTGGCATAGAGGTGTCGCACACCCCCTATGCTTCACTGACGAAATAATGGAGCATGAATTCCCAGAAGGGTTTAAGCCCGTGAATATCGAGCCCTACGATGGGACTACAGACCCCACGGTATGGATCGAAGATTTCCTTCTCCACATTCATATGGCCCGCGGCAATGACCTACCTGCCATCAAGTACCTCCCACTAAAACACAAGGGACTGGCTCGGCATTGGCTGAATAGTCTACCGGCAAACTCCATTGGAAGTTGGGAGAACCTAGAAGACGCATTCCTGGATAACTTCCAGGGTACTTATGTGCGACCACCGGATGCTGATGATTTAAGTCACATAACCCAACAGCCGGAGAGTCAGCCAGGAAATTCTGGACTCGGTTCCTAACTAAAAAGAACCAAATTGTCGACTGTACGGATGCTGAAGCCCTAGCGGCCTTTAAGCACAACATCTGTGACGAGTGGCTTGCCCGACACCTCGGCCAAGAGAAGCCGAAGTCCATGGCAGCCATCACGACACCCATGACCCACTTTTGTGCGGGCGAGGATAGCTGGTTGGCTCGTAGCAATAGCACATCAAGAAATCCTGGCACCTCAGACGCCAGAGATAGCAACGGCAAGCCCCGACGTAACAAACACAAGCATCACAACAATGGCGATAACGCTGAAGACACGGACGTCAATGCGAGATTCAGTGGCTCTAAGTCCGGTTAGCAGAAAAAGGCATTCAAAAGGAATAATCCGGGCCCATCCAGTCTGGTCCGCATACTCGACCATCCATTCCAAATTCATGGCACCCCAGGAACACCAGCCAATCATACCAACAGAGAATGTTGGGTGTTTAAATAGGCAAGCAAGTTGAATGGCGAAAACAAGGAAAAGGGGTCGCATAGTGACGACAACGAGGAGCCCCGGCTGCTGAACACAGGAGGACAGAAGAAATTTCCTCTCGAAATAAAAATGGTAAATATGATATACGCAACCCATATTCCCAAGATGGAGCGGAAGCGTGCACTAAGGTACATCTACGCGATGGAGCTAGTCGCCCCAAAGTTCAACCCATGGTCTTCCTGTCGGATCACCTTCGATCGCAGGGATCATCCGACTAGTATCCGTCATGGCGATTCGGCTGCGCTGGTCCTCGACCCCATCATTGACGGATTCCACCTCACACGAGACCTTATGGACGGTGGCAGGAGCCTGAACCTGCTCTATCAAGATATAGTGTGCAAAATGGGCATCGATCCCTCAAGGATCAAACCCACCAAAACTACCCTTAAAGGTGTCATACCAGGTGTAGATGCCTGTTGCATGGGCTCAATCACACTGGAAGTAGTCTTCGGATCTCCGGACAACTTCCGCAGCGAGGATTTAATCTTTGATATCGTCCCCTTTCGCAGTGGCTATCATGCACTTCTCGGACAAACCGCATTTGCCAGATTCAATGCAGTGTCGCATTATGCCTACATCAAGCTCAAGATGCCAGGACCTCGCGGGGTTATAACAGTCAATGGAAACACAGAGCGCTCCCTCCGTACGGAGGAGAACACTGCGGCCCTCGCAGCAGAAGTACGGAGCAGCCTTCTTAGGTAGACCTCCAATTCGGCAATAAAGCCCCTGGACACCGCCAAGCAAGTCTAAAGTACTCAACAAAAGGATCGTTCGGCACGTCCAGAGCTTGCCTAGCAATTCGGCCTCCGTCCTAGTCCCAATCAAGCGGCGAAATTTGTGCCGCGCGTACACAATTACGCACTTAAAATACCATGGGCATAGACAGAGGAACAGCTAGAATGTGGTCCACAATGCGGATCAACCGCCTCAGGATCCATATACCTTCACCCTTTTCTTTCTTTTAGGTCCCTATCTTCTTGAGGCTCTTCCGATAACCTGATTATCGGACCCATCACGGGACGGAAATACCAAGGAGGCAAGAATCTTTGACGTACAAGGGAATCCCCAGGTGGTCTCTGATAACGATCGCTCTACCTATTTTTCCATACCCGCATGCAGCTCGCTCTCGGTTAGGACATGTCAAATAGTCCTATTTTGCTTATCGCACTACTTTTATACATATGCCTTGACGTATCATCCAAATAACAATGGAAAATAATGTACAACGTCAACTTATTATTACATTTCTTTTTCTTTTTCCTTGACTGTTTACTTATTACAAATTGCACCCGTACATTTTGCTACGATTCAGTTAGCCAGGGGCTTCAGTGTACCCCATAATACAACAAGAAAAGTCCAAACAATTTCGACAGTGCGGCACCCTGAACTTATAGCATTATATGCATTAGCTCCAAATCATGTCTTGGGTCAATAGTTGGGTTGCCCGGCTCCCATGTTTTGCTGTCTTACGTTCCGCTATATTGGCTAAGGTGGCACAGGGAGAACTACTGCGATTGTGTCCCGGTTCTTCCGGACGAGCACCTCAGTAGAGAGAGCCAAAAACTGACTGTCATGATGCGGCGAGAGCTGGTCGCTGTTCGAGAGGTTTCAAATCCTTAAAGATTTTTTCGGCTTCAGGCGAGAAATCGGTCTTTGTCCGATTTAGGCGTGTATAGCGCCGCAAGTTCGGCCTTCCGAATACTAGGGGCTACACCGAAATTTAAAATTATAGAACTTCCATGGCTAAGTGAGAGTGATAAAGCTGTCTAGTCTGATAGCCTTGTTCATTGCGCTAAACACCTCCTTAAAGAACCAAAAATTTGGATAAAGAGTGTTTAGATTTATCCCGAACACCCCTGTACTAGTTACATGGGGACAGAAGCCGACGACTGGCCAACTCTCAGATTTTAAAAACGGCCACACAGAAGGTAAAAATTTAAGTCAACAAGCGTTATATTGCGCAAAAGAACTTGTTTCATATTACAGAATAAGATGAGTACATTCACTCAAAGATTACATCCTTAGCATAACACTTTTCAGGGTGGCGATGCTCCTTGCCCTTTGGCGGCCCTTCGGTCATCAGCTTCTCGGCATCCATCTTCGCCTAGTGCACTTTTGCGCGAGCGAAGGCCATTCGCACACCTTCAATACAAACTGACCGCTTTATCACTTCAAGTCGCGGGCAGGCACTCAAAAGCCGCTTTACCAGGCAGAAGTAGCTGCTGGGCAGAGGCTCGGCAGGCCATAGGCGGACTATGAGGTCCTTCATGGCTAGTTCGGCCGCCTTGCGCAGTTCGACCAGTTGCTTCAGCTGGTCGCTCAAGGCCATCGGATGTTCGGTCCCAATATACTGAGACCAGAACAACTTCTCCGTCGAGCTCCTTTCTTCGGCTCGGTAGAACTCTGCGGCATCAGATATGCTGCGCGGCAGATCTGCGAATGCTCCTGAGAGCTCCAAATTCGTGTAAGTAAAAGCAAAGTCTCCTTCACATGCTTGCTTTGCATAATGAATGCCTTACCCGCCGCAACCTTCTTGGCCACCTGAATCTCTTGGAGGGCCTTTTGGGCTTCGGCTTTGGCGTCTCGCGCGCTCTGGAGGGCCGTAGCAAGCTAGGACTCTTGCTCTTAGAGTCACGCTCTAAGGACTCATATTTTTGGACGAAATCCTGGAGCTCTTGATGGACTTTGTTAACTCGGGCCTCTTGCTTCTCGCGCTCGACATGCTCCTTTGCCGCTTTGTCTTCAGCCTCGGTCAGTGTCGTCTTAAGGGCCGCCACTTCGGTCATGGCCCCAAGTGAAGTTCATGACGCTTTCATCAGCAGAAACCATTTTTCCTTTTTAAATATACAGACGGGGAATTGTGTACCTTTGTTTTCCTCGAGCTTCCTCTTCACGAGGCCGAGATCCCCCTCGGTCCGCTCCAGATCCTGCTTCAGTCCGGATACCTCTATAGTACGAGTGGCAGCGGCCAGCAATGACGCCTGCTTATTCACATAGACATCTTTTGTTAGACTCCTGCGGATTTTATTTGATCCTCTGTTCAGCCTTTCTTTCCGAACACCAAACAGAGCATCAGGGGCTACTGTCTATACTGTGATATTTTCTTACAATTTTGTTACTTACCTCAAAGCCTGTTAGGAGGCTGGCGCAGGCTTCAGTCAATTTGCTTTTGGCGGACCGGACCTTCTCAATCACCGTACTTATAATGGTATAGTTTTCTTTATCAATGGAAGCGCCGCGAAGCGATTCCAGCAAGTTATTCGATGCCTCTGGATGGATAGAGGTCATCGGTACAGGCGGCTCGCCCCCTTAGAGAGAGGCTGCCTGCCTGAATCCGGAACCACTTGGGTTTCTGGAGCCGTATTCGGTTGGGGCCCAGACTTGCTGCGGCCCCCGTTATCGGAGTCCATAGGGGTCTTCCCTCCCATGTGCCCGGCGACTAGGATTTCGCCCGGGGGCGTCTCCATAACTATCTCCCCTGGTCCGATATCGTCTAAGACAACACCTTGGTGTCGTCCGCGGGCTTGGGGGAGGAGGCTGTCGGGGGTGAATCACTGTTCATCGCCGATGGGCCCAAGGACCCCTCCGAAGAGGATACCTTGATGTGGGATTTGGCCAGACTGCATATGCATGTGTGGCATGATAAGAAGCAATAAAGCAAAACATACTGGAAGTATTATAGTGTCCGGACACTTATGACTTAGCCAGGGGCTTGTCCCTGGGAAAACACTCCTCGCCGCTGTAGGTGGCCGTGGTGGAGTGGTCCGGAAGGAAGGTCTTTCCCTTCTTGCACGCCTTGGCCTCCCCCTGCATGGCGGCCTTTCTCTTCTCCGCCCCCCACCCCCCGGTTGGGGGGTGGGGGAGGGATTTCCTCTTCCTCCTCCTCGTCTCGTTGGAGGAGACCGCCTCGGTGTCTTCGGACGTCACGTTCGATACAACCTTGCGTCGGAGACCTTTCCTGGTCCCCATGGCCTTATTCTTGGCCTTCTTCTCCTGCACCTCATAGGGCGCCGGAAACAACATCTTCGTTAGAAGAGATGATGCTGGATCTTCAGGTAGCAGAGCTGGACAGTCGATCCGCTCCACTATCTCTACCCAGTCGTATTAAATCAGCATGGGGGCTTAGATTCCTCCCGCGAATGTGCTGATAAAAGGCACATCTTGCAAAATGTAAAAACTCACCGGATGCGCTTGGCGTTTTGCGCTGAGTCCGCGATCTTCGGTTATTGGTGGAGAGACTTCATTGGCCTTGAAGAGCACCTTCCAGACGTCTTCGTGCGTCATGCCGAAGAGCTCCTTCAGCATCTGGTGTTCGGTCGGGTCGAACTCCCACAGATTGTAAGCCCGTCTCTAAGACCGAAGGATCCGGCGGCTGAGCATGACCCGGACCACGTTGACAAGCTTGATTTTCTTGCCTATCATATTTTGGATGCAGGTCTGAAGTCCAGTCAGCTCCACGGATGAGTCCCAGGCTAAGCCCTTCTCTTTCCAGGAGGTGAGCCGCATGGGGACGCCGGATCAAAATTCGGGGGTCGCTGCCCAGCTGGTGTCGCGCGGCTCAGTGATGTAGAACCACCCAGATTGCCAACCCTTCACGGTCTCCACGAAGGAGCCTTCGGGCCAGGTGACATTGGGCATCTTGCCCACCATGGCACCTCCGCACTTCGCTTGCTGGCCAACCACCACCTTTGGCTTCACGTTAAAGGTCTTCAGCCATAGGCCGAAGTGGGGCGTAATGCGGAGGAAGACCTCACACACGAAGATAAACGCCGAGATGTTGAGGATGAAATTGGGGGCCAGATCATGGAAGTCCAACCCGTAGTAGAACATAAATCCGCGGACGAATGGGTGGAGGGGGAATCCCAGTCTTCGGACGAAGTGAGAGAGGAACACTACCCTCTCCTGGGGTTTCAGGGTGGGGATGATCTGCCCTTCGGCTGGAAGCTGGTGCGCGATGTTTGCGGACAGGTATCTGGCCTCCCGAAGCTTCGTAATGTCCTCCACCGTGCCATCCACTTGCCTCCCGCTCCGGACATGCTTGGAATGACTTTGCGGAGAAGGTGAATGCTTGGGCGCTAGAGCTCGAGCGAGAGAGAATGGATGAGCAGAGGAAGAAGAAGGCGTGGGTGAAAAAGGGGACTCCTTATCTCTTTATAAAGGCTGTAGAAACTATGCGCCTCTCCACTTGCCCCGTAAACTCGCTTATTCCCCAAGCTCCACGTTGATGGCGCGGTTGTGTTACCCACACCCGTATTCATGAGAATCCTCTGATAAGGGGACATGATCTCTGCTTCGACAAGACATGTCAGTAAAACCACTTCCCAAGATGTGCAGTCGCAGGTTGAGAAAAACGTTCGAATAATGACCGGGCTGCGGCATGATGTCACGCTATGAAAAGTTGTCAGCAGATTAGACTTGTGGAATATTGTGCTCTATATGGTGGTATATGGAATTTGTTTTGCAGTGCCGGACATGATTAATGTGTTCAGTATCTACCTTGGAGTATTCAGAGAAGGAACCCGCCTTGCAATGCCGAAGACAATCTGCATGCCGGACTCATCGTCATTGAAGCCAGGTTCAGGGGCTACTGAGGGAGTCCTAGATTAGGGATTCCTCGGACAGCCGGACTATGTACTTGCGCCGGACTGTTGGATTATGAATATACAAGATTGGAGACTCTCCTTTGTGTGGAAGGCAAGCTTGGCAATTCGTATATGTAGATTTCCTTCTCTGTAACCGATTTTGTGTAACCCTAGTCCCCTCCGGTGTCTATATAAACCAGAGGGTTTAGTCCGTAGGACAACAACAATCATAAGCATAGGCTAGCTTCTAGGGTATAGCCTCTATGATCTCGTGGTAGATCAACTCTTGTAATACTCATATCATCAAGATCAATCAAGCAGGAAGTAGGGTATTACCTCCATAGAGAGGGCCCAAACCTAGGTAAACATTGTGTCCTCCACCCTACCCGAGATCCGCCGGTTTTGACACCGACAGTGGGCGCGCCCTCCACCCTTGTGGACAGGGTGTGGGTCCCCTTCGGTTGATTCTTTCACCAATATTTTTTATTTATTCCAAAAAAATCTCCATAAAGTTTCAGGTCATTGAGAGAACTTCTATTTCTGCACAAAAATAACACTATGGCAATTCTGTTGAAAACAATGTCAGTCCGGGTTACTTCCATTCAATCATGCAAATTAGAGTCCAAAACAAGGGCAAAAGAGTTTGGAAAAGTAGATACAATGGAGACGTATCAATAAGCCATCCCTCCCCTGTGGCACAAGGGGTTCGCACCCCCTGTAACTCAACACTCCAATCAACAAGCCTCCGCAACACCAAGACATAGGGCCGTTACCTCCTCCGAGAGGGGCCTGAACTCGTAAAACCTATTGTACAACCTCGTCGTAGCTAGGATTCTGCCCTCTCCTTTGTACCCCTATCTCTATTGTTAGATCTATTCCCACGACAAAAGGCAACTTGATTGTGCCTAAACACACCATTCGATAGTGCAGATTCCTTATCCAGCAGTTCTGTGAAGGACGGTAGAGTGAGAAAGGCTCTGATAAGGATGAAGACGAAGAAAAGGAAGATGATTACCCAAAGGTCAATGCAACTTTGATTATTTTATTTGACATTGAGAGCAAAAGTCGACTGAAAGTCATCAATAGAGAGGTGAACATGGTTGCTCCAGCAACTACAACATACCTCAAGTGGTCAAAGACTCCTATCACCTTTGACCAGTCGGATCACCCAGCTCACGTTGCTACCTGATATGTCCATTTTGCTTCATGCTTTTATACCAATACACAACAAAAAAAAGACACATCCGTGACATTTTGGGCCGAACGATTTTTTTTCTGTCATACATATGACACTTCTATGACGATAATTGTGACAAAACCCGGTATCATCATAGATGTGGTGCGCTCCTACTTCTATGACAAAAAATCATGAAAGAAAATGGGTTTTACGTCCTGGGTGGGCCGGAGACGCAGCTGCATGACATTCTTTGGGTCGTCCATGACGGAAAAAACCGTGGTAGAAGCGAGGGCGAGGAAAATTTCAGGGAGTTCCCGGTTACGGTGGGCGGTCGGGGGCCGAGCAATGCACGTTTCTTTGTACACGGACACGCATGTGTGCGAGGCGTTGGCTCTAACTGAACCCTAGCGAGGCGTTGGGCTCTAACTGAACCCGGGCTGTAAACTGAACCTGATCGAGCGATTCCTTCGCTACTGCTACTAACTGAAGCCGATCGATGCTGCCTCTCTGGATGAATAGTGAGTGTTGCGGGGGAGGGTTGGATGAACAGTGAGCGGCGGCGTTGCCTCTGGATGAACAGGACCCCAGGGTGTGGAGGGCTGGATGAACAGTAGACAGTGGAGGGGTGCCCGTGGAGGGGTGGTTGAACAGTAGCCGATGGAGTAGCGCGCAGTGGAGGCTGGATGAACAGGAGCCCGTGGAGGCTGGAGGAGGTCGAGGGTAGCTCGTGGAGGCTGGAGGAGGTCGACGGTGGTGATGAACAGTATCTCGTGGAGTCCCGTTTTGCTGTACGCCAGACCCCTCCTGATCAACAGGACCCCCATTTCGACCATACCGCTCCAACACAAGTCCGTTTCATCTATTTTCCAGTACGCCACACCCCTCCCAATCAACAGGACCCCCGTTTCGACCGTAGGAGGTCCGTTTCCTCCGTTTTGCGGTACGCCAGACCCCTCCCAATGAACAGGATCCCGTTTTGAACGTGGCCGGTCGAACACAAGGCCGTTTCCTACATTCTGCGGTACACCAGGCCTCGTTTCCATCGCCTATTCCGTTCAAGCCGGTTGGCTCCCACGCGTTCTGTTGCCTCCCGATGAACACAATGCATTTCGTTGCCTCCCTATGAACACGGCGCATTCCGTTGCCTCCCCATGAACACGACGACGATGTTGTTTCTCTGTTCCGACCCAGCCATGTACACGAGCCCTGGCTGTACGTATGCGTGAGTAGGCGTTCGAGACCCCACCAGTATGTACATATATGTGGCCGTATTTTCTTTCTTGCACACTGGCCGCTGTACGTACGTGTACATGCTATATGCACGCCTCTACTACGACAAGTACGCTCCTCTACTACGACACGTGCACGCCTCTACATCGACCAATATATATGTACTACATGTTTGCGACCAGAATGACAACGCTACGTACGCTTTGACCAGGTGGGTCCCGACTGTCAGGCACTTCTTTGCGTGCAAAAATGTAGCTGGTGGGTCCCAGCAGTCAAGGGGGCGAATCGTTTTTTTTTGCCCGGACGCACTTCCTTGCGTGCGAAGTTGTAGCTGGTGGGTCCCAGCAGTCAGGGGGGAAACATTTTTTGTGAAATACGGTGGCCCGTCCGGTGGGTCCCTGCTGTCAGGTAGAGGAATCATTATTTTCCGCGTAATAAGGAAGCACTTCCTTGCTGTGGCCCTGGACCAGTTGTTAGCCTCTCCACGTACAGTCCACGTCCGATGGAAGTTGTTCCTTGACCATGTTGACCACGCCGTGCCGAGAGCACCAAGGCGATGGACGACGGCGAGGCCTAGGAAGGGGACGACGGGGAGCCGGGGAAGATGCGGCAGTGGAAGCTCACACGGAGAGGAGTATGAGGGTTCACTAGTTCGGCTGCGGTGTGAGGCTGCTGTGGCCGCAGGGCCTGGCCAGCTGTGGGAATAGTAGGGGCGGTGAGGCCTCTGCGGTAGCACAGCCGGCCACGGGAGGCCGTAGCATGCGGCACGACTGGCGCTGCTTTGGGCAGCTGGAGCAAGAAGACCAAAGGTTGAAGAAGCACTACGGTCGTTGGATGGATATCGTACGGTCACTAGAGCTAGAATCATTTATATTGACTAACTTGACAAAGCCCTTTGTCCCCGTCAACTTAGTAATCCCACAAGTCAACCTCCCACCAAGGTGGGTCCCAGCTAGCAGCGGGGTATTCATTTTTTTGTGCATAATAAGGAGGCACTTCCGGTGGGTCCGAGCTGACTGCGGGGGGAACTTTTTTTTGCGAAATATGGTGGCCCGTCCGGTGGGTCCCCGCAGTCAGGGGCAAACATTTTTTTCACGAAATACTGGTGGCCCGTCTGGTGGGTCCCTGCTGTCAGGTGGAGGAATAATTATTTTCCGTGTAATAAGGAGGAACTTCCTTGCGGCTGCCGTGGACCCAGCTGTCAGCCTTTCCACGTAGAGTATTCTTCCGATGGAATTCGGTCGTTGACCACATTGACCATGCCGCACTGAGAGCACGACGGCGATGGACAATGGCAAGGCCTAGGAAGGGGACGACACGGAGCCGGGGAATGCGCGGCAGTGGATGCCCACGCGGAGAGGAGTACGAGGGTTCGCTGGTTCGGTTGCGCTGCCGTCGGCACAGAATAATAGGGGGTGTCGGTGAGTGGAGCGGAGGGATGGCCTGGCCAGCGGTGGGAGTAGTGTGTGGGTGGTGAGGCCTCCGCGGCAGCACAGCCGGCCACGGGAGGCAGGAGAAAGCGGCACGACCAGCGCTGGTTTGGCCGGCTGGAGCAAGAATACCAGAGGTTGAAGAAGCACTATGGCTGTTGGATGCACATCGTATGGTCAGTCGAGCTAGAATCGTGCATATTAACTAAGTTGACAAAGCCCTTCGTCCCCGTCAACTTAGTAGGCCCACTATACTGGGTCCCAGCTAGCACGGGGGCCTTTCATTTTTTGTGCCTAATAAGGAGGCACTTCCTTGCGTGCGAAGATATACCTGGCGGGTCCGACATGTCAGCGGGGGGCATGTTTTTTTTGCGAAATACAGAGGCCCTTCCGGAGGGTCCCAGATGTCAGGTGGAGGAATCATTATTTTGCACGTAATAAGGAGCCATTTCCTTGTGTGCGGCCGTGGACCCAGCTCTCAGCCTCTCCACGCACAGTCTACTTCCAATGGTGTCGTTCGTTGACCACATTGACCACGCAGCGCCGAGCACATCCAAGGTGGTGGACGACGGCGAGGCCCTGGACAGCAACGAGCCGGAGATGGGAAGACGCGGGAGTAGAGTCGCAGACGGAGAGGTGTACGAGGGTTAACTGGTTCTAGTGCGGTGTGGTTCGGCAGTCGGTGGAGAAGAACAGGAGGTGTGGAGGGATGGAGGGATGGCCTGGCCAACGGTGGAGTAGCGCTCCATAGCGAAGCGTGCTAAGCAGAGCTGCTAGCAGCAGGAGGCGGGAGGTGGTCCCGGTGGCGCTGGAGGAAGAAGACGAAAGATTGAAGATGGATGCCGGTCATTGGATGTAAATCCAACGGCGAACATGTCAGAATCATTTGTTGACTAAATTGACACGACTTGCGTTGGCTTCGACCTATTGGCCCACATTTTAGCCTCCAAAAATGTGGCACGTATTCAACCCATTTTTTCAGAATTTACAGTCTTTTTTTCGCGGTAGAATTTACAGTCAATTAGATGTTCTTTTTTTGAATCACAGCCATTAGGTGGGCTGGGTGAACAAATAATGTAGCGTCCATGCGGCCCATTTATTTTATTTCCTAAAAAATTAAAGGCCATTTGCACTTTCTCGAAATACACGATTTTGCTGGGCTGATTCTAATTATAATGTTGGGTTGGGCCAGCAATGTTATCAAAAAATAAAAAGGGCTGAGCATTTTGTTATAAATATATTTAAAAAATAAGTGATATTATTACATTTGTCCTTAAATCTTACCAAGCTTTTGTACACAATCACTAGGATTTTTATGCCAAAACAATCCAGGATTTTATTTGTTAAGAAATTGTTTTTATAAGTTAATAAGATGTGGGATATTGTTTTCTTACATATGTAAGTATCTGTTAAATATATGATGACAATAAAAATATTATATAGTTAAAAAGGAAACATAAGTTGGACCTGGCGTTCCTATTCTTATATAGAAAAATAGAACAGACATCTGTGTTTTCTTCAAAAAATACATAAATTGGGATGCCAAAAATAAAACCTCGGATGGCAGGACCATAGGCCGGTCGATACATGACGGCCCTAAGAAAATACAAACAGGCCCTCCCATCCGAGGTCGTGGGTTGCGCATGTTAAAAATGAAAGCCTAGACGGGGCATCCCAAAACCACGTCCAACACTTGCCAAAACTTCGTCCCTCGTTTTCTCTCTGTTTCGCACACTCGACATTGTGTGGGCATTTTGACTGTAAATCATATGAAGATGTGCTATGCATGAATGTTGATCAGCATGATGTTAACTGGCTGGTAGTTCCATTTTCGACCATGAATAAAACTTCCAACATGATGTTAACCCTGTTTGAAAAGGCTGTGTTAATATAAATGCTCTGCCTCTGAAAGTTGCAGTTTCTTATCTGAAACTGAACTTGCAGTTTCTTATCTGAAACTGAAACTTGCAGTTTCTTCTCGTCTACACTTTTATACTCCTATGAAACAACATTTTTTAAGTGCTAAAAATAGATCTCTAGAATTCATAAAATTCTTCATATGCTCAATACTGCAAATCTGAAATTCAAAAGACATTCATATCTGAAAGTACTCTCAAAATACACAACACAAAACACAATTCACAACCTGCAAATACTGACAACGCGAAGCTCCTCCTGACAATTCACAACCTGCCCGACTATTTGGCTGGGGGCAGCCCCCTCCTATTCCTCCGCGGCGGACAGCCGCCCCATGAGACAATGTGAACGGCGAGGGAGACGATGGCGGGGAAGCGTCTGAAGGAAATATGCCCTAGAGGCAATAATAAAGTTATTATTTATTTCCTTATACCATGATAAATGTTTATTATTCATGCTAGAATTGTATTAACCGGAAACATAATACATGTGTGAATACATAGACAAACTGAGTGTCACTAGTATGCCTCTAGTTGACTAGCTCATTAATCAAAGATGGTTATGTTTCCTAGCCATGGACAAAGAGTTATCATTTGATTAACGAGATCACATCATTAGGAGAATGATGTGATTGACTTGACCCATTCCGTTAGCATAACACCCGATCATTTAGTGTATTGCTATTGCTTTCTTCATGACTTATACATGTTCCTATGACTATGAGATTATGCAACTCCCGTTTACCGGAGGAACAATTTGTGTGCTACAAAACATCACAACATAACTGGGTGATTATAAAGGTGCTCTACAGGTGTCTCCGAAGGTACTTGTTGGGTTGGCGTATTTCGAGATTAGGATTTGTCACTCCGATTGTCGGAGAGGTATCTCTGGGCCCTCTCGGTAATACACATCACTTAAGCCTTGCAAGCATTACAACTAATGAGTTAGTTGTGAGATGATGTATTACGGAATGAATAAAGAGACTTGCCGGTAACGAGATTGAACTAGGTATTGGGATACCGACGATCGAATCTCTGGCAAGTAACATAACGATGACAAAGGGAACAACGTATGTTGTTATGCGGTCTGACCGATAAAGATCTTCGTAGAATATGTGGGAGCCAATATGAGCATCCAGGATCCGCTATTGGTTATTGACCGGAAACGTGTTTCGGTCATGTCTACATTGTTCTCGAACCCGTAGGGTCCGCACGCTTAAGGTTTCGATGACAGTTATATTATGAGTTTACATGTTTTGATGTACCGAAGGAGTTCGGAGTCCTGGATGAGATCGGGGACATGACGAGGAGTCTCGAAATGGTCGAGACGTAAAGATTCATATATTGGATGATATGGTTAGGCCAAGGGGTCAAGCCCATGAGGCTTTAGGTCGGTGCAAAAGGAGTTTTGCGGAGCCCAGGGGGCCAAACGCCGAAGACCCTAGCGTCTGGCCCTGGGCCAGATGCCGAGGCCCATGGTGTCTGGTCCAGACGCCAAGGATTGTGGCGTTTGGTCCTAGAGTCCGAGTGGGACTCTTGCCTTTCGGGCAAAACCGAGTTTGAGGAGGCTTTTGCTCCAACTTTCGACCCCGGGGCTCAACATATAAATAGAGGGACAGGGCTAGCACCAAAGACACAACAATTGATCCCTTGGATCTCTTAGCCGTGTGCGGTGCCCCCCTCCACCATAGTCCACCTCGATAATATCGTAGGTGCTTAGGCGAAGCCCTGCGATGGTAGAGCATCAAGATCGTCACCATGCCGTCATGCTGACGGAACTCTCCCTCGACACTCGGCTGGATCTGAGTTCGAGGGACGTCATCGAGCTGAATGTGTGCTAGAACTCGGAGGTGCTGTAGTTTCGGTGCTTGATCGGTCAGGCCGTGAAGACGTACGACTACATCAACCGCGTTGTGCTAACGCTTCCGCTTACGGTCTACAAGGGTATGTAGACAACACTCTCCCCTCTCGTTGCTATGCATCACCATGATCTTGTGTGTGCGTAGGAATATTTTTGAAATTACTACATTCCCCAACAGTTGCATCCGAGCCTGGTTTTATGCGTAGATGTTATATGCACGAGTAGAACACAAGTGAGTTGTGGGTGATACAAGTCATACTGCTTACTAGCATGTCATACTTTGGTTCGGCGGTATTGTTGGATGAAGCAGCCCGGACCGACATTACGCGTACGCTTACGTGAGACTAGTTCTACTGACGTGCTTTGCACACAGGTGGCTGGCGGGTGTCTGTTTCTCCAACTTTAGTTGAACCGAGGTTGGCTACGCCCGGTCCTTGCGACGGTTAAAACAACACTAACTTGACGAACTATCGTTGTGGTTTTGATGTGTAGGTAAGAACGGTTCTTGATCAGCCCGTAGCAGCCACGTAAAATTTGCAACAACAAAGTAGAGGACGTCTAACTTGTTTTTGCAGGGCATGTTGTGATGTGATATGGTCAAAACATGATGCTATATTTTATTGTATGAGATGATCATGTTTTGTAACCGAGTTATCGGCAACTGGCAGGAGCCATATGGTTGTCGCTTTATTGTATGAAATGCAAACGCCCTGTAATTGCTATACTTTATCACTAAGCAGTAGCGATAGTCGTAGAAGCAATTGATGGCGTAACGACAACGATGCTACGATGGAGATCAAGGTGTCGCGCCAGTGACGATGGTGATCACGACGGTGCTTCGGAGATGGAGATCACAAGCACAAGATGATGATGGCCATATCATATCACTTATATTGATTGCATGTGATGTTTATCTTTTATGCATCTTATCTTGCTTTGATTGACGGTAGCATTTTAAGATGATCTCTCACTAATTATCAAGAAGTGTTCTCCCTGAGTATGCACCGTTGCGAAAGTTCTTCGTGCTGAGACACTACGTGATGATCGGGTGTGATAGGCTCCACGTTCAAATACAACGGGTGCAAAACAGTTGCACACGTGGAATACTCAGGTTAAACTTGACGAGCCTAGCATATACAGATATAGCCTCGGAACACGGAGACCAAAAGGTCAAACGTGAATCATATAGTAGATATCATCAACATAGTGATGTTCACCATTGAAAACTACTCCATCTCACGTGATGATCGGACATGGTTTAGTTGATTTGGATCACGTGATCACTTAGATGACTAGAGAGATGTCTGTCTAAGTGGGAGTTCTTAAGTAATATGATTAATTGAACTTAAATTTATCATGAACTTAGTCCTGGTAGTATTTTGCAGATTATGTTGTAGATCAATAGCTTGCATTGTTGCTTTCATATGTTTATTTTGATATGTTCCTAGAGAAAATTGTGTTGAAAGATGTTAGTAGCAATGATGCGGATTGGATCCGTGATCTGAGGTTTATCCTCATTGCTTCACAGAAGAATTATGTCCTTAATGCACCACTAGGTGACAAACCTATCGCAGGAGCAGATGCAGACGTTATGAACGTTTGGCTAGCTCAAAATGATGACTACTTGATAGTTTAGTGCACCATGCTTAAACGGCATAGAATCGGGACTTCAAAGACGTTTTGAATGTCTTGGACGATATGAGATGTTCCAAGAGTTGAAGTTAATATTTTAAGCAAATACCCGAGTTGAGAGATATGAAGTCTCCAACAAGTTCTATGGCAAAAAGATGGAGGAGAATCACGCAACTAGTGAGCATGTGCTCAGATTGTCTGGGTGCTACAATCGCATGAATCAAGTGGGAGTTAATCTTCCAGATAAGATAGTGATTGACAGAGTTACCTAGTCACCATCACCAAGTTAGTAGAACTTTGTGATGAACTATAGTATGCAAGGGATGACAAAAATGATTCCCAAGCTCTTCGTGATGTTGAGATTGACGAAGGTAGAAATCAAGAAAGAGAATCAAGTGTTGATCATTGACAAGATCACTAGTTTCAAGAAAAGGGCAAAGGGAAAGAAAGGGAACTTCAACTAGAATGACAAGCAAGTTGTCACTCCCACGAAGAAGCCCAAAGCTGAACCAAAGCCTGAAACTGAGTGGTTACACTGCAAAAGAAATGATCACTGGAAACGGAAATACCCTGAATATTTGGTGAATAAGAAGGATGGCAAACTGAACAAGGGTATATTTGATATACAGGTTATTGATGTGTACCTTACTAGTGTTTATAGTAACCCCGGAGTATTTGATACTTGTTCAGGTTCTAAGATTAGTAACTCGGAACAGGCATTACATAATAAATAGAGACTAGTTGAGGGGAAGTGACGATGAGTGTTGGAAGTAGTTCCAAGATTGATATGATCATCATAACACACTCCCTATACTTTCGGGATTAGTGTTAAACCTAAATAAATGTTATTTGGTGTTTGCGTTGAGCATAAATATGATTGGATCATGTTTATTGCAATGCGGTTATTCATTTAAAGTCAGAGAATAATTGTTGTTCTGTTTACATGAATAAAACCTTCAATGGTCATACACCCAATGAAAATAGTTTGTTGGATCTCGATCGTAGTGATACAGATATTCATAATATTGATGCTAAAAGATGCAAAGTTAATAATGATAGTGTAACTTATTTGTGGCACTACCGTTTGGGTCATATCGGTGTAAAGCGCATGAAGAAACTCCATGTTGATGGGTTTTTGGAATCACTTGATTATGAATCATTTGATGCTTGCGAACTGTGCCTTTTGGGCAAGATGACTGAAACTCCGTTCTTCGGAACAATGGAACGAGATACTGACTTGTTGGAAATAATACATACCGATGTATACGGTCCAATGAGTGTTGATGCTCGTGGTAGGTATCGTTATTTTCTGACCTTCACAAGATGAATTGAGCAGATATGAGTATATCTACTTAATGAAGCGCAAGTCTGAAACATTTGAAAAGTTCAAAGAATTTCAGAGTGAAGTGGAGAATCATCGTAACAAGAAAATAAAGTTTCTGCAATTTGATCGCGGAGACAAATATTTGAGTTACGAGTTTGGTCTTCAATAAAAACAATGTGGAATAGTTTCACAAACTCATGCCACCTGGAACACCACAACTTAATGGTGTGTCCGAATGTCATAATAGTACTTTATTGGATACAGTGCAATCTATGATGTCTCTTATCGGTTTACCACTATCATTTTGGGGTTATGCATTAGAGACAGCTGCATTCACGTTTAATATTGCACCATCTAAATCCGTTTAGACGACACCATATAAACTATGGTTTAGTAGTAAACCTAAGCTATCGTTTCTTAAAGTTTGGAGTTGCGATGCTTATATGAAAAAGGTTTTCAACCTGATAAGCTCGAACCCAAATCGGAGAAGTGCTTCTTCATAGAATACCCAAAGGAAATTGTTGAGTACACCTTCTATCATAGATCCAAAGGGAAAACATTCGTTGCTAAGAATGGATCTTTTCTAGAGAAGGAGTTTCACTCGAAAGAAGTGAGTGGGAGGAAAGTAGAAGTTGATTACGTAACTGTACCTGCTCCCTTATTGGAAAGTAGTTCATCACAGAAATCAGTTCTAGTGATTCCTACACCAATTAGTGAGGAAGCTAATGATGATGATCATGAAACTTCATATCAAGTTACTACATAACCTCGTAGGTTTTCCAGAGTACGGTCTGCACCAGTGTGGTACGGTAATCCTATTATGGAAGTCATGTAACTAGACCATGATGAACCTATGAACTATGAGGAAGCGATGATTAGCCCAGATTCCGCGAAATGGCTGGAGGCCATGAAATCTAAGATGAGATCCATGTATGAAAACAAAGTGTGGACTTTGATTGACTTGCCCGATGATCGGCAATCCATAGAAAATAAATGGATCTTCAAGAGGAAGACGGACGCTGATAGTAGTGTTACTATCTACAAAGCTAGACTTGTCGAAAAAGGTTTTTGAAAAAGTTCAAGGTGTTGAATACAATGAGATTTTCTTACTCGTATCGATGCTTAAAAGTCTGTCTGAATCATGTTAGCAATTGCCACATTTTCTGAAATTTGGCAAATGGATGTCAAAACTACATTCCTTAATGGATTTATTAAAGAAGAGTTGTATATGATACAACCAGAAGGTTTTGTCAATCCTAAAGGTGCTAACAAAAGGTGCAAGCTCCAGCGATCCATCTATGGACTGGTGCAAGCATCTCAGAGTTGGAATATACGCTTTGATAAGTTGATCAATGCATATAGTTTTATACAGACTTTCGGTGAAGCCTGTATTTACAATAAAGTGAGTGGGAGCACTACCGCCTTTCTGGTAAATATATGTGAGTTGATCAGAAATGATGTAGAATTTTTCTAGAAAGCATAAAGGAGTATTTGAAAGGAGTTCTTTAAAAGAAATACCTCAGTAAAGCTACATACATATTGAGCATCAAAATCTATTGAGATAGATCGAGATGCTTGATTAGTTTTTCAATAAGTACATACCTTGTCAAGATTTTGAAGTAGTTCAAAATGGAATAGTCAAAGAAAGAGTTCTTGACTGTGTTGCAAAGGTGTGAAACTGAGTAAGACTCAAATCCCGACCACGGCAGAAAATAGAAAAGAGAATGAAAGTCATTCCCCATGCCTCAGTCATAGGTTCTATAAAGTATACTATTCAATGTACCAGACCTATTGTATACCTCGCTCTGAATTTGGCAAGGGAGTACAATAGTGATCTAGGAGTAGATCACTGGACATTGGTCAAGAATATCCTTAGTGAGGGCTAAGGAAATATTTCTCGATTATGGAGGTGATAAAAGAGCCCGTCTAAAGAGTTACATCGGTGCAAGCTTTTTCACCGATCCAGATGACTCTAAGTCTCAATCTGGATACATATTGAAAGTGGGAGCAATTAGCTAGAGTAGCTCCGTGCAGAACATTGTAGACATAGAATATTTGCAAAATACATACGGCTCTAAATATGAAAGACCCGTTGACTAAGCCTCTCTCACAAGCAAAACATGATCATACCTTAGTACTTTTTGGGTGTTAATCACATAGCGATGTGAACTAGATTATTGACTCTAGTAAACCTTTTGGGTGTTGACCACATGACGATGTGAACTATGGGTTTTAATCACATACAGATGTGAATATTGGTGTTAAATCACATGGCAATGTGAACTAGATTATTGACTGTATTGCAAGTGGGAGACTGAAGGAAATATGCCCTAGAGGCAATAATAAAGTTATTATTTATTTCCTTATATCATGATAAATGTTTATTATTCATGCTAGAATTGTATTAACCGGAAACATAATACATGTGTGAATACATAGACAAACTGAGTGTCACTAGTATGCCTCTACTTGACTAGATCATTAATCAAAGATGGTTATGTTTCCTAGCCATGGACAAAGAGTTGTCATTTGATTAACGAGATCACATCATTAGGAGAATGTTGTGATTGACTTGACCCATTCCGTTAGCATAGCACCCAATCGTTTAGTGTATTGCTATTGCTTTCTTCATGACTTATACATGTTCCTGTGACTAAGAGATTATGAACTCCCGTTTACCGGAGGAACACTTTGTGTGCTACCAAACATCACAATGTAACTGGGTGATTATAAAGGTGCTCTACAGGTGTCTCCCAAGGCACTTGTTGGGTTAGCGTATTTCAAGATTAGAATTTGTCACTCCGATTGTCGGAGAGGTATCTCTGGGCCCTCTCGGTAATACACATCACTTAAGCCTTGCAAGCATTACAACTAATGAGTTAGTTGTGAGATGATGTATTACAGAACGAGTAATGAGACTTGCCGGTAAAGAGATTGAACTAGGTATTGGGATACCGACGATCGAATCTCTAGCAAGTAACATACCGATGACAAAGGGAAAAATGTATGTTGTTATGTGGTCTGACCGATAAAGATCTTCGTAGAATATGTGGGAGCCAATATGAGCATCCAGGTTCCGCTATTGGTTATTGACCGGAAACATGTTTCGGTCATGTCTACATTGTTCTCGAACCCGGAGGGTCCGCACACTTAAGATTTCGATGACAGTTATATTATGAGTTTATATGTTTTGATGTATCGAAGGAGTTCGGAGTCCCGGATGAGATCGGGGACATGACGAGGAGTATCGAAATGGTCAAGACGTAAAGATTCATATATTGGATGATATGGTTAGCTCAAGGGGTCAAGCCCATGAGGCTTTAGGTCGGTGCAAAAGGAGTTTTGCGGAGGCCAGGGGGCCAAACGCTGGATACCCTGGCGTCTGGCCCTGGGCCAGACGCCGAGGCCCATGGTGTCTGGGCCAGATGCCAAGATTGTGGCGTTTGGTCCTGGAGTCCGAGTGGGACTCTTGCCTTTGGGGTAGAACCGACTTTGAGGAGGCTTTTGCTCCAAGTTTCGACCCCGGGGCTCAACATATAAATAGAGGGGCTGGGCTAGCACCAAAGACACAACAATTGATCCCTTGGATCTCTTAGCCGTGTGCGGTGCCACCCCTCCACCATAGTCCACCTCGATAATATCGTAGCGGTGCTTATGCGAAGCCCTGCGACAGTAGAACATCAAGATCGTCACCACGCCGTCGTGCTGACGGAACTCTCCCTCGACACTCGGCTGGATCGGAGTTCGAGGGATGTCATCGAGCTGAACGTGTGCTAGAACTCGGAGGTGCCGTAGTTTCGGTGCTTGATCGGTCGGGCCATGAAGACGTACGACTACATCAACCGCGTTGTGCTAATGCTTCCACTTATGGTCTACAAGGGTAATAGACAACATTCTCCCCTCTTGTCGCTATGCATCACCATGATCTTGTGTGTGCGTAGGAATTTTTTTGAAATTACTACGTTCCCCAACAGCATCACCGGGCCAACTGCTTTTCTCCTCTTGCAGTTGGGTTCGGTCGACGAAGACTCCACTGGCTCGCTCTGGCAGGACACCCTCACAAACGGCACCCAGTAGATGCTCGATCCTTTAATCTCTGGTGGATGCTCCATCTCAGATCGATACTCCCACCACCGCTCCCTCACGATCGGATTCGGTCAATCTATTTGCTCCATGGCCCAGAGGAGCAGCTCTATGTACTTCGGCACGAGTCCCTCTGGGAGTATCGCCGCCTTTTTGCTCTGTTGCAGATATTTGGCAATGGATGTCGCCGTTGCCGCCGGTTGGTCCTTGTTGTCAAACCAAGACTATATCTCCAACATCCTAGCTAGCTTCATAGGGTTGCCGTCTGCGATCCTCACGTATCAGTTGTACTCCTCCATCGATCTACTTCTCCATAGCACCTTCACTCGCCGGCGGTGGTTTTTGAATGGAAGAGGAGAGGAGCAGCGCTGGTTTTGGATTAGAACGGGAGAGGAGCAACGCTGGTTTCAGACTGGAACAGTAGAGGAGGGGCGGTGCTTTTGAAATGGAAGAGGAGAGGAGCGGCGCTGGATTTAGATTGGAACAGGAGAGGAGCGGCTGTGGTTTAAGAGGAGAAGAGCGGAAGAGCTATGCTAGTCTTGGAAGTATTTTTTTGTTGTTTTGCGTATTTTGGGCCAAAGTTTGACCACGTATTGTATTTGCCAAGCAAAATGTGAATGCATGTCACTAAAAAATTTATCATTCGGTTCGTATATGGATGTACTTTCAAATTATATTATTTTTGCAACGTATAACATATATTTTATATGTGAAAATCATGGTCAATTATGACCCAGAATAAAAGGGAGACTAGTTAATGTGGGGTCGCTTTCTTAACTGAAGGGTAAATTGATTTTGATTTTGATCCAGTCACAGCGCGCCGGCCCTCTCGCCCAATCCTAAATCCTTGCCCCACGCTCCTCTCCCTCTTCTCCATTGCAAAACCACCTCCTCTCCACTCCATCATCTCCATTCCAAAACCACCATCTCGCCTCTCCCTCTTCTAATCTTCTCCATTGCAAGACCACCTCACCTCCTCTCCATCATCTCCATTCCAAAACCACCTCCTCTCCTCTCCATCATCTCCATTCCAAAACCACCGTCTCACCTCTCCCTCTTCTGATATTCTCCATTGGAAAACCACCTCCTCTCCTCTCCATCATCTCCATTCCAAAACCACTATCTCACCTCTCCCTCTTCTCTATTGCAAGACCACCGTCTCTCCTCCCATGTTCCAAAGCTAGCACCGGACCACTCAGAAGGACATCTATGGAGAGGATGCAGCAGCGAATCAGGCAGATCGCCGGCAGCGACCAGGCAAAGTTAGCCAGGTTGAAGGAGATCCTTAGTTGGTTTGACAGTGAGTGGGAGATTACGAGGACAGTGCAGGCCATGTGGCAATGTATGCGAAAGAGCGAGACAGCGGCGATGAGAGCGGCGATGTACATGTACTCCTCGGCGGCAGTCACGCCGCAATCCTCTGAGTTCATCGAGTATCTTCTATGGGCGATGGAGCAGACAGATTCGCCCGAGGCGACAGTAAGGCAGAGGTGGTGGGTGTATAGGTCGAAGGTCGAGCACCCAGAGGATAACTAATCGATCGAGTAGGGTGTGCCGTTCGTGAGGGTGCAGAGCCAGCCGGAGCCACAGGAGTATTCGTTCTCCCACCGCAAGAGGAGGCCGGATGGCGCGACGTTGCTTCCCCGCCGTTCTCCACGGTTGCGTCAATGCTTGCCTCGTTTCAACAGCGGAGGTAGGGTTTAAGGTAAGCTTCGCACTAACCTAATCTTCCACCTGCTCATGCTTACAATCAGTGTGACAGCTAATGAAAATCATGCTTACAATCAGTCTCCGAGTACTACGCGGATCACCCTAAAATAGCTCTGGACCATTGGGTCAAAGTTGTGACACAATATACAAATAAAGAAAAATAGAATGGTGCTTCTTTCAGAAAAGAGTACTCCCTAGAAAACTGCCAATATAAGCTACTAGTATTTCGTTAGAGGATTTGCTGCCGAGAAAGATCCGTCCACAGAGAGCGCCACACATCCCACTGGTGGTGGTGGATGCCAATGCGTGCATGCAGCATGGTTGGTGTCAGTAATTTTTACTTGGCACACCTCGCACTCTGCATATATGCCGGTTCCATACATACATTTGTGCAGTTCCACCAAAATGCAGCTGAATAACCCTGTTTGCACAGATAATGAAAAAGCATGATTACATTATAGTGCCACTAGTTAATGAAACACACAAAATAAATAGAAGAAAATATTGCGATAGTATCATAGTATGCCATGCCGCGAGGGCGAGATGGGCCCTGCGACGCCTCATACGGTACGCCTCATACTGGACATCGTCCCAAGTCTCCCAGATACACCTTCTTCCAGTGATGAACATCAGTGTACAGTGGTAGTACAAGGAGGCGCCTTGAGACATTGAAATCTCTATTTTTGTACATATCAACTAAAATTAAGCACCCCAGTTTGCAGAAACGCTTAAACATTAACAATGGGACTAGTTGATGAAACATACTTTAACAAAGAGAAGCACTTTCTTTATCTACATTGGAAATGAAATGATCGAGATGACACTCACCCTATTTTAACTGTATTATTACTTCATTTTATTAGTGACACTAGGGTCGAGCAGGTGGCAAATGAGGTGTACCGTGCGTCGCAAGGATGGAGGCCGGGGGTGCTTAGACTAGGATGCTGAAGCTGGCTCTTTCAGTCACCAACATGGATGATTCAATTCATGGGACCTTTTGGTGCAGTTCACCTAAAATGAAGCAATGTCCTGTGAGCTAGCAGCTTCTTCTTCAAAAAAATTACGAAAAGGGCTCCAACCCCGGTTCCATTTCCATCAGAAAACGAAACCCACAGTGCTTCTTCTTCATTAGTTGCAATAAAATTGAGGAACATCAAGGTTGGTTGTGAAGCTCCTAGAATGCTCAACTATAATTTGGATATCATTTGTGCAGTTCAACTAAGATCGAGCATGAAATGTATATCTCTGTTTGCACAAAAAAGGTGGAAAGGAGGGTGTCTAACTAGTGATGAAACATGCATCAAATGAAAAGAAGCATGTTCCTTATCTGAATGGCAATCCTACAAGGACAGACTTATAAAGAAGTGGCATTGCTATATATTAGTGTGGGCATTAGGATTAACTATGACAACCGTTAAATACGACATTACTTTGGGCACGGGAGAGTAGGCGGACCAGGACGGTTGCATTTTTAACGAAAAGAACCAACTTATCTTAATGGGAAATTTTAGCAGGACATGTAAAGAAGTGCCATTGATTTAATGTGTCCTTACTTTTAACAGTGGAGAGCAAATCTCCCGCTCGGAGGCTTAGCTGCAGCCCAGTGTTCGCCTACGTTTTTGAAAAATCCTACCGAGTGGAGAGCAAACCTCGAACACTCGGAGGCTTAGCTGCAACCCAGTGCTCGCCTAAGTTTTTGAAAAATCCTACCGAGTGGAGAGCAAACCTCCCACTCGGGGGCTTAGCTGCAGCCCAGTGCTCGCCTAAGTTTTTGAAAAATCCTACCTAGTGGAGAGCAAACCTCCCACTCGGGGGCTTAGCTGCAGCCCAGTGCTCGCCTAAGTTTTTGAAAAATCCTACCGAGTGGAGAGCAAACCTCCCACTCGGAGGCTTAGCTGCAGCCCAGTGCTCGCCTAAGTATGAGATTCATTCCACTCTACAAGGGTGATGAGGTACGAGTCGATTGCAATCTGTGCTTCATCCCTACCTGCAAAAGTGCATCACGAACACTAGCATATATTCCGAGCGAAGGATAATGTTCGATTCAAAGGAAAATGCAAACATATTCAACGGCAAACCCAAGTTCAGGTAGCGTTCTACGGATCGAGAAGTGCTCAGGCACCAAGCCTGTTAAAGTTTACCGGTTACAAAAACCACTCGACATTCCGAGGCAAATTTAAGGCATCAAGCATAGAAGTTTTTTACTCCTCCTGCGGAGGACTGGAAGGCGCGACAAACTCGTCCAGGTTGATTCCATCTGCGATCTGAGTGGTAGCAGGAATGAAGGTCTCCATGAAAGATCGGAAGTCATGCTTCTTGGTATTGGCACCTTGAGAGACGCCAGCTTGTCCTCTCGCGCGTCCTTGCAGTGAACGCGGACCAGAGACAAAATAACATCGGCACCGCACCTGGCAGAAGACTTCTTCCATTCTTGCACTCGACTTGGAACTTTGTTCAGTCGAGTCATCAGGGTCTCGAGGTCATTCTGAAGCGTTTCTCCTGGCCAGAGTGCTCTGTCTATGCGCGATGTTGCAACCTTCAGTCTCGCAAGATAGTCGACCACAGCAGCAACGCGATACTCGAGACGGAGCATGTTCATGGCGGCTTCATCCTTCACAGGAGAGTTGATGGATCCAAGCCAGTCTCCACTCGACTAGTCTCCTCTTCAAAGTTTTGGCAGAATTCTGTGGATACAATCCAAGGATAAGCTAACAGTCCTACAATAAGTCAGTGATTACCAATCGGATATAAGGGGTTACCTTCGAGCATGAGGAACAACTTCTTGGCGAGACCTCCCAGATAAACCTCTGAGTCGTTCTCCTTCCCGCCATCTCACTAGCCTTATCGCTCAAGGCCAACTTGTCATTCTTCAGTCGACTGGCATACTTGTTGGCCGTGTCGAGAGCAGCTTTCAGATTGGTATTCTCCTCTTCAAGTTTTTTGATTGAAGCTAGCTTTTCTTATACGAGTTTCATCTTGTCCGAAGCCGCTTTCTGCGCCTCGGCGAGGCCGAGGTCCTTCTTCTTCAGAGCATCCTTCAGTTTATCTGCAAAATGACAGTTGGGATCAGACTCAGGGATGGATAAAAAAAATAAGGACAGTCGTCAAGGTTCTCACCAAACATACCTTTTGCCTCCTCCTTCGCCTTCGTGAATTTCTCTTGGACAAGCTTCAGATCAAGTTCGAGCTGGATATGCTTGTTCTCCAACTCAGTATAACGAGCCACAAGCTTGCAAGATTTCTGCGAAAGATCAATCGACAGACGTGAAAAATAGGTCACTTCTGAGTGACTAAGAGAAAAATCGTAGTATTTCTAAGACTACAGCCGAATCAAAACATTCAACTGTAGCCTCGGGGACTACACCCAGTGGGTGCACTCAGCGAGCCCCCACTAGGTCTATCAGCTCGGGTCGATCAGTCGACCAAAAGAGACAGAAAGCCTAACTACCAGCAGTTAGACACAGTTTCCAAAAAAAGAGAGAGGAGTGTTTTTCAGACCATAGTCGACTACCAGCAGTCCACCACAGTCTCGGGGACTACACCCAGTGGGTGCACTCAGCGTGCCCCCACTGGTTCCATGATTCCATTTGACCAGATCGAGTGAAGAAAGTAAAAGAGGAAAAGTTCAAGACATAAAGACTACAATCGACTGCCAGCAGTCCATTATAATCTCGGGGACTACACCCAATGGGTGCACTCAGCGTGCCCCCACTAATCCAGACATTTCAATCGACACACCCAGTGGGTGTATGACAAATACTAAGATCTTCAGAAAGAAAAATTGTCAGGTATCATATCCTAACAGAACAGACGGTAGTCAACTAACCCGGACATTGCTCTGAAGAGCTGAGCTTGCATCATAAGCTACTTGGCTGGCGTCTCGGATCGCCTTCACCTGCTCCATCATGACCCCCGCCTGGCGTATGGCTTCCTTGGCAGCACCTGCTTGGTCCTCTGGGACGTGGTGTGTGGAGAAGAGGGAAGGTGGATCAGCACTCGACGACGGAGGGCAGGCACTCGTCAGCGGCACCGCAAAAGACACGGTAGCCCGAGTGACGTTGCCTCCCTCCGGAACCAGCGTCTCAGGTGCTGATGCAACCTGAACAATCTTGCCAGCAGACGCTTTCCTGTTCCTCCTTTGCCTCAGCGGCTCCTCATCGTCATCCTCAGGGAGATCAGTGATAATGCTAGGTGGAGCTACAGAAAAGATTCAAAGTTAAAAATGAAGATCCAATCGACCGAAAGTGAAACTGCACAGATCATACCATGAATGGAAGTGGCAGCATCCTCCGTCTCTTGATCTTCATGTCTGGCTGAGGTCTCAGAAGTAGCAGCACTGCGATTTTAGAAATCAGTCGGTCAGCGATCGAGTTGACCAAGAATATATCGATGTTAAAAGAGAAGACACGAGTTATGATATTACCCAGAAATAATGGGAATCTCCATCCTCATCTTTGGTAGGGCCTTCGACGGTTTTGATGGTGCCGCTCGCGGTTGCTTCGACGCTTTTTTAGTCGGCGCCGGAGAAGTCGTCCGAGAACGTTTGGTCGACTGCCCAGCAGGCACGGCCCCCTTGCCACGCTCGACTGCAGGGTCATGGGCAAGCTTGGACCGTCTTTCAGTACGAGGAGGCTCGACTTCTTCCTCCTCTTCCTCCTCCTCCTCCTCACCAGAACCAGGATCCTCTTCGTCCTCCTCGCCATCAGATTCCCACTCTTCCTGACTTTCACCTCCGCTCCCTTCCTCCTCCTTGGCCTGTTCTTGTGCTCCATTGGGTATCGAATACATCTCAGTGGTGACCTAGAAGAAGACAAACAAGACAAAAGTCAGTCGACTGAATGGTAGCAAGACAGAATGAAGGAAACAGAGTCACGGTCAGAGATATGTGGTCGGACCTTGTCTGGATCGTATGACTGGTCGAGTGGCGGGATCCTCCTGGCTCCACGAGGATTATCTTTGTTCCCCGTGATGGCAGTCATCCACCTCTCCAGAGTGACATCGTCGACCTCCTCCAGGTGGACCCGAGTGGTGTCATCAGTACCAGAGTACAACCACATCGGATGGCCCCGGTACTGATGTGGCTGAATGCGCCGTCAAAGGAAAACCTCCAGAAGATCCATACCAGTCACTCCGTCGCGAATGAGCTGGACTACGCACTCCACCAACATCCTAACCTGAGCCTTCTCCTCCGGAAGCACCTTCAGAGAGGACGGCTTGTTCACTCGGTCCATGGAGAACGAGGGGAGGCCAGTCGACTGCCCTGGCGTCGTCTGGTCTTGGTAGTAGAACCAGGTCGACTGCCACCCTCGTACTGAATCGGGAAGGGTCATGGCTGGAAAGGCACTGTTACTCCTCATCTGAACCCCAAGACCCCCACACATCTGGATTACCTGGGTTCTCACGTCACTCGGACTAGCATTTTTCACCGTCTGAGAGCGACAGGTGAAAATATGTTTGAAAAGGCCCCAATGCGGCCGACAGCCCAAGAAGTTTTCACACAAGGACACGAAAGCGGCGAGATAGGCAATGGAGTTGGGAGTAAAATTATGGAGTTGTGCCCCGAAGAAATTCAGAAACCCCCGAAAGAAAAGATTCGGCGGTGGAGAAAAACCGCGGTCAACATGGGTGGCTAAGAGGACGCACTCACCCTCCTGAGGCTGCGGCTGCCACTCCCTCCCCAGAAGCCTCACCGACCGATGGGTGATTAGTCCTTCGTTGGCCAGGTCGTCGAGGTCCTTCTGGTTGATGGTCAACCGGATCCAGTCACCCTAGATCCAGCCTTGCGGTAGGCCGGCCCGAGACGAAGATCCACCCCGACTGGTCGCCCGCCCCTTCGCTTTTGCCGTCACCTTCTTCACCCGCTCCAAAGCCGCCGTCTTTTCCTTCACCATCGTCGCCGGCGAGGCGCGCAAGGAGCAGTAGGGCGGGGATGGAAGCGAGCACAGCAGGCGAGTTTGAGGACGAGCGAGAGGAGAATGAGGGCGCACTGTTCAAAAAAACCCCGTCCGGCGTCTTATATAGAGTCTCTTCCGAGTGGTTGACTGGTAGGCCCGGACGATCCTGTCGAATCCCGCAACAGGCGCGCGCGTGATACGTGGCTAAAAAGGTGGCGCGAAGATCGAGGCATCCCTACCTTATCCCATCCGAGTACCACGGCCTCACCCGCTTCGCGCGCTTCCCAAAATTTGGATCCCGATAAATCGGTGAACAATGGAGCAACTTGTCAGACCGCAGATTTCCTCCGATCTGTCGCTCGGAAATCTCCAAGTTCATAAAGTTCACTCGACAGATACAAAGAATGGATCAAGGCGACTGAAAAAGAAATTGGTGCCATCACTAAAAGCCATTGATCTAGAACAAGACACGCTCATAGCATGAAAAATAGATCGGAGGAATTCTCAATTCCTTCCTCACTCAAACCTCGATCCATTCGGGGGCTAATGATGAAGCCATGTACCTAGGGTAGGGTCATGGACCTGTCCAAAGATACCCTCCCCAAGGACATCTCTAGAAGAAACTACCTTCCAGTCGACCAGGAGGGATTCCACTCGACGGACTCGAAGACACTCGACCATGAAGCCTCACTCGACCACCAGGAGTTCAAGAGTCACTCTGTACCCAAACGGTTTGTAGTTAAGTAGTCTTTATGGTCATGATGACACTTTATGTAAGGTGTTACCAGTAACGCCAGGCCTTAATCTACTTAACACCCCGCATAACTGAGGGCCTGAGGGGTCTGGTAGACACTATATAAGCCACCCCCACCTCAGTGGAAGGGGTTCGCTCCCCTGTAACTCATACGCATATAATTCAGGCGACCGCCTCCGGGCTCCGAGACGTAGGGATATTACTTCCTCCGAGAAGGGCCTGAACTCGTAAATCTCTTGCGTATACAACTACTCCATAGCTAGGGTCTTGCCTCTCCATACCTACCCCCTATTCTACTGTCAGTCTTAGAACCACGACAGCCAACGCGACGGGCGTGCTGTATACTCCGTACATGTGTACCGCCATTTTCTAGACACTTTGCTCCATGGCGCGGCCACAATCCATGGATACAAAATTAGTATACTGTATATATTTAAAAGTCGAGGGCGGGGCTTTTCCCGCGCGGTAGGCGGCGGGGAAGTTCCGCCTAGTCGGTTCGACAGAGACGCGAGAAGATGAGGGAGTAAGATGTTGCAAACGTAGGGTTGTGTGATTTGACAGCGAGTTACTGCTGGATAGGTGGGGCCCCGTGATTTGACTTGCCATTATCATTTTAACTACGGCGCTACGACCGGCGTGAGTCTCCCGATTCCTGACCAGCTCCATACACGTGCCTCTCCCAATGCTCCACCATGTAGTAGAGGCTGACTCTTGCATGAGAGCCCACTTCTCCACTTTTTCCTTGCCTCTCTTTCCTCCATATATGCAAAAATGCCATGTAAAGCGCACTATTGTACTTACTTGCTCCTACAGGTGCTTAAGCTTGCCACATGTGCACAAAGTCTGATGTGGCAAGTTAATCAAGAAGAGAGAGACTAGTTTGGTGACCCAAGGAAGAAACGGTGCTAAGCGCGTGTACCTAGGTGAAAAGACAATTTTTAGTCTATAGCTAATTAAATGAAGCAAACTTAGCAACACCATTTCACTGGAAGAGGTCACTCCTTGGCAAATGCAATAAATACTAGTACTCCCTGTGTCCCATAATATAAGAACGTTTTTGGCACAACACTACTGTCAAAAACGTTCTTATATTATGGGACGGAGGGAGTACAAAGAAATAGATAGAGAGGAGTAAAAAAAATATACACTTATAGCCAACCTTATAGCTAACCTTGTTGTAGTATGAGTGACTAAGTGATGACTATGCCAACATCAGATAGCCTATCGCACCATGTTAAATCTCCAAGGGCGCGACCGCGCGTGCGACGTGACGGTTGTTGTAGGTGCGACCATGATACGGGGTGCTAGCATCCCTTGGATCTGAGAACAAACGGTCGCATGCTAAGTTGCTGAAAATTTGGAGAATAACCCTCCCGTGGCAACCGGCAAATTTCCTCCCGCGGGCCGGAGTAGGTTTCTCGGTTTGCATGCGGTTTTAACGGAGGCGAGGAGGCGTGTTCAGCCGGGCGTGAAGTGGACGGTGCAGTACTATTCGATTTGACAACTACAACTAGTATATTATAAAAACAAAGAAGAGTATAGTAGAGATAGAGATAAGAATAGAGACTAGGGAGGAGCACCGTCTACTGCTTCGTGGGCTACTCCTGCGCTCCATTCGGCGGCCGCAACGTCCCCTACAGCCACTCCCTCCTGTGCTCCATTCGGCGGGTGCTGTGGACATTTGGGGAGCACACTCTCGCGACTGCTAACAGCCACGACTTCACCGACGACGACTTCTTCCCCAACCTCGGCAACCTCTTCCTCAACGACATGGGCAACAACCTCAACGCCAATGGTGCTGGTCCCGTTGCACCGTATGTGTTTCTGTCCTTCCTGTTCGAAATCATGGTAGAATTCATGTTTCTAGTCTATGTCCTAGACTCGATCTGTTCATCTACTATGCTAGTCCGCATGATTAGTTTAATCTCTGTTATAGCCGTCATGATTTATTTTGTAGTAAATCTTGTAGTAACTTGCTCATATATTGAACTGGCGGAACGTCCCCTACAGCCACTCCCGTTTCATGGACGGCCTAGTCGATGCCTCCAAGGAGCCCTTCGTCTACTGCTATGAGTGCCCGGTGCCATTTTGGGGCTCGCCGGCGGACATCGTGCATCACCTGACGCAGGCGTGAGGCGATCACTACTGGCCCTTGGCGAAGAACATCAAGTAAGAGACGTGCTACCCGTTCACCATGCCGGAGTCGCTGGAGGATCAGCGCCGCCTGCTAGTCTCGGAGGAGGACGGCAGCGTCTTCCTCTTGATCGTGGCCACAGGCGAGGCCCGCGCAGGCCGCTGCCACATCTCTGTAGTGTGCGTCAAGGGTGACGCCACTGACGCTGACACTGACACGAGGCCGATGTACGGGTGCGTGCTCACTATTACTACCCCTCGGAGGTCCGTGGGCGGCGGCACTGGCTACGTCAAGCTGAGTTGGACTCCGCCGAGCTGGGACCTTCCCGCCGATGTGGACATGGAAGACGCATGGTATTATTTGACCCCCAACAATGTGCATGGGGCCTCCAAGGAGGTTCACCTAGACATATGCATTACTAAGTTAAAAATGTTGATCATTAGTCTTCGCTCAATGTAATCCGCTGTCTAAGCATGTGGAGACTTCCATGCATGATCTTGCTCTATTGGAGTATCGCGCATGAATAGAAGTGTATCCATTTATGGTTTAGTCTAGAATCTTCCATGTATGAATTTTTACTACAGTACCGGTGAAAGACTTATGATGAACCATTTCCTGCAAAGCACAATAAGAGTTATTTCTTCACAAGTTTTGTATGCAGGTTGAACAGTTGAGCGCTTTTGTTTGCAAAAGATACTTTTTTTATCTATTTCACCCAGATGTTTCTGAGCTCTAGAGATGAAATAATATCCAAAGAAACCTATCGATACCTGTTACACATGAGATGACCCCCACATCCTTTGTCAAAATAAACAACACCCCGATCAATGCATTTCACTCTTCGGCGCAACGGACGGGCACCTTACTTGCTCCTACAGGTGCTTAAGCTTGCCACATAGGCATAAAGTCTGATGTGGCAAGTTAATCAAGAAGAGAGAGACTAGTTTGGTGACCCAAGGAAGAAATGGTGCTAAGCGCGTGTACCTAGATGAAAAGACAATTTTGAGTCTATAGCTAATTAAATGAAGCAAACTTAGCAACACCATTTCATTGGAAGAGGTCACTCCTTGGCAAATGCAATAAATACTAGTACTCCCTGTGTCCCATAATATAAGAACGTTTTTGGCACTACACTAGTGTCAAAAATGTTCTTATATTATGGGATGGAGGGAGTACGAAGAAAGAGATAGAGAGGAGTAAAAAAATACACTTATAGCCAACCTTGTTGTAGTATGAGTGACTAAGTGATGACTATGTATGACATGCCAACATCAGATAGCCTAACGCACCATGTCGACCGCGCGAGCGACACAATGGTCGTGGTAGGCGTGACCATGATACGGGCTGCTGGCAGCCCTTGGATCTCAGATCAAATGGTCGCATGCTAAGTTGCTGAAAATTTTGCAGACTAACCCTGCTGGAGAGGATATTCACCCATAGGTCTAGAATCACGCCATGCAACCATTCGTTCTCAGATCCAAGGGCTCTCGGAAGCCCGTATCATGGGAGAATGGAAAGCCACTACCCTGGCATTCGCACACTGGCAGTTCGCTCCTACTCGTCCCCGCACATCCTTTAATACTACGGTGGTTTGCTCCTAGTCGTCCCGTCCATTCACATTACGATAGTTCCACTAATCCTAACCCTCCTCCCAAATCCATGGCGTCCCAAATCTCCCCGATCGTCGGTGAGTACAAGGTTAGAACCATCACCGGCGATGAGTTCGACGTCATCTACACCCGTTCTTCCGCGATGGTGAAAGGATGCCTTTCTCGCTTCAGACGCATGTTTGAAGACTCAGATGATGAGTGGGTCGCTGGGTTAGATGTCGAGTACACCACAGTCGTGGGACGAGAGAAGGATCTAAAGGACGAAGAGAGGACGAAGCCCGCCATGATCCAGGTTTGCGTGCATGACTTATGCTTGGTCTACCACATATGCCATGCCGACGTTGAGTGCCAGGATTTTAAGGACTTCCTCGAGAGCTACCTAGTCAAATTCGTTACTGTGGACTTTGGTAATGACAAAGAAGTTCTGCGTTGGATAGGCCTCATTGTAGACAACACCTTCGACCTCCAAAAGAATCGGCTGGTGTCCTCTCGTCAGCCTTCAATGCTGACCCTGGCAGGAGCCATGGTTCATCCTTCATACGATAAATTGGAGAAACCTCCATACACATTTCATCGTCATGCATGGCAGCGGAATGTACTATATATAGACCACATCCACTAAGCTGCAATGGATGGCTACCTTTGTTTCAATATCTACAAGTGTTGGATGAAGAGCAACAGCCAAGTTGGCGGTTCAAGAAAAGAAGTATCGGCCAAGAGGAAGAGGTACAAGGACGAAGTCGAGGACGTGGACGAGGACTCCGAGTAAGGTGGCAGTGTCATTGCTCATGGTGGTTCTAAACTTCTAATGCAGTGTCTACCGGATTAGATGCAAAGTTTAATTTCAGGTGTGCTTAGTTTAATTTGAGGGGTGTGTTGTGCTGAGCCCCCAACAGAACTATGTTATGTCTCTTCTTGTTACTTTAACTCTTCAGTACGTACATACTAGTATTTCTTACATTTCATCTTTTAATTGGTATAGTCAAGTTTTCCACTGGAGTAGTACTGTGACGGAGGAGCACGAAACACGGCAGCCTAGTGTCATATGGCGATAAAAAATGATCTAATTTGCTAGTCATCTCATTGTTAGCATTGTTCTATTCATTCCCTCAAAAAAACATTGTTCTATTCATGCCTCGCAAAGAACGTGACATGTGCGACGAAACACCCGAAGCAAAAGATGAAACACAATAGCAAAAGAAGAAGGAAGATTATCACCCCAAATGATCTAATTCGCCGCGGAGTCGTAACTGCTTCTTCATCGCCTCCACGACCTCCATCTCCTTGTGTGTCTCCTCCGCCATCTTATTCATTCTGTCCATGACGTGGGATTTCTCGACGCGAGCCTTCATCATCTGTTCCACGGCTGCATTACGTATCTTGACAGCAGTCGGGTGCTCGATGCGGAGCTTTGCCAACTCCTCCTTCTATTCCATGACGAGGGCCTGTAGCATCTTCATCGAGGAATTACTATTATCATGCAGCTTCTTCCAGCCGGTGTTCTTCTCCTTCAACAGGTCGATCTCGTGGTAGATCTTCGCCTTGTCCTCCTAAAGTTAGCAGGACTTCACTGGTCGCCTCCTTCTCCGAGGCAATGCTCTTCTTCAGCAGCATCACCAAGCTGGTGGTCAACTCCCCCTGCTGATTGAGCTCAGCGGGCATGTCGTCGAGGCTCTCCTTCAGCAATTCCATCAAGCCTTGGATGAACTCCTTCTGCTTATTGAGGTGCTTATTGAGCTGATCAGGCATGCCGTCGAGGGATAACGACTCCAGCTGCGCCGGCTCGGCATGTTTGCCTCCACGGCTAGGGCGCTCCTGGGAGCTATCGCCTGCCAGTGAGAGATCTTTCGAGGTCTCTGCGTGGCAGCGAGCCCTCTCTTTTTCTTCCGCAGCCTTGGTTGCCGCTCCCTTGTTACGAGTAGTTCTCGACCTAGAGCTCTGCTCACCGGCCATGGCAACGACGGGCGAAGAAGAAGCACTTATGAGGAGGAAAGGTAGAGTAATTTTTGGTTAGGTAGTTCCCCTTTTTATAACCTAAGTACTAGCACTAGTACTAATACCTGCATAGTGGGAACATGTTCAGGTTTGGTACGTACTAGTAGGTGTGAGCAGGCTTTCGAATGTGATGGGAACAAGGTAAAGATTAATTGATGGTTTTGATTTCGAGGCCGGAAACGGCTCCCAATGAGTTTAGCGGAACATAAATTTCAAGTACTACACTGCTCAAATGCATCAATATTATGTTGCTGTCAAAAATTGGCACAAAATACGAAGGAGACCAATACAAGTACTACTAGCAACCCACGATTTAACTACTCGCATGCGCGCAGTGGAGTAATAATGTCTTTCTTCCGCCCTCACGTCCACTCAATTTGCATGCGCTGTATTAATTGACCATCAATGAAGTGAACGACTTTACACACATCAAATTATCACATGGGGTGGATCTTGGTACAAAATTGCGTCTGCCCGTGTACCCGCGTGTGCGTGCGAGGGAATGAGTGCATGCGTGGCATGCGTGCACATCTTCGCTTCGTGCATGTACCGCCAGTATGGCTCAGGGAGGACGAGTACATTCTTCTGGAACCAGCAGTACGTCACTGTGATCAATCCACGCAAGGAGGTCGCGACAACGCCTCCACATGTGCCACGTGGCTTCATGAACTCTAAGAGAGACACTGTGTTGCGTGCCATTGGTATTCTAATTTACGTGTTTTGCACATACTCGAAGTACTAGTAAGGTACACGTGCATTGCACGCATCAGATTTTGCAACCAAATTATGAATAAATACCACACTATAGCATGTAAGCTTTGAGTCATATATGCCTGATGTAGCCCTTCATTTAATTCTTATAGTTCATCTCATTCAAAATCAATTAGAGGGTGCTTGGATACGTTTTAGTCCCATGACTAAAAGTAGTGAGACTAAAACATGCTAGCCTCATCCATGCGTGGATCCAAATACTAAGGAGACTAAAATCAAGTTAATGAGCATTTATTATCCTCCAAACCCTCCAATCCAGAACTCGCCCGTGTTAAAGGAGAGGAGTTAAATGAGGAGAGAGAGGACTAATCCACATTTTAGTAGGGGTACCCCTAACTAAAAAAATTTAGTCTTAAGACTAGTTTTAGCACCTCTTTAGTCAGGGGTGCTTGGAACTTTAGTCTCTTAAAGAGACTATTTTTAGCCAGACTAAAATAAGTCCCTTGGATCCAAGCACCCTCTTAGTTTTTATAGAAAAGATAAGAACGCGGGAATAGGAAAAAACATGGGATTATAGTGGAATGTCGTCTTGAATCCAACAGGATTGTACGAGTGTTTGATTGTGCATGGAAAAAACACAGAATTCTTTCAAAGAGGTTTGAGTGGATGGGATGTTTCCTATGAAATCTAGTGCAAATGAATCATTTGGAAAAATTCCCATGGTTTACAATCCTACAAATCAAACAACCAAGATAGGAAAAATTCCTAATGATTAGAATCCTCCAAAATTCCTTTGAGAATCCTTTGAATCAAAGAAGCCCTTAATCTATTTTATGATTCATGGAATTGTGTGTTGTAAAGAATAAAGTAAAAACGAATTGTCGGTGTACAAAAGTAGGGGCCTAGCTTTTGACCCCTTAACTTGTGCACGGGCAGTCAGAGCCGCCTGCCATGACCGCACATGAGCAAGGCAAGGGAGGAAAGCCAGAGAAAAGCCAGGGCCACAGGGACAAGCAAAGCAAAACAACAAAGGACCGAGACCACAAAGGATCCACGGGCAATACAGGTTGCCCCAGCAAGGACCCTTGCCGAGGGAAGCCCCGACAAGGACCCTTGGCGAGGGCAGCCTTGGCAAGATCCTTGCCGGGGCATCTCCTCCACACCCACTGAGCGAGCCACCTTCGAGCCCACCGATGTTGAGCACTCGCATCGAGACAGGGTTCGGGAGGCACCTCCGCGGTGGCATGCAGATCTTTGTGAAGACATAGAACAATCAAGATCAAAAGGGGATAGGAAGGCGGCCGTCCCCACCAAAGAAACCCACAGGATCCCCCGGCAAGATCCTTGCCGGGGAAGCTGACGCGCCGCGGCAAGACCCTTGTCGGGCCCCCCGGCAAGACCGTCGCCAAGCATCCCGGCAAGGCCACCGCCAGGCCCGCACCAGCGAGTTTCCTACTGCCATTCGTGCGCAGCCACCAACCCAACCAGCTGGGCAAGCACCTGCATGGCAGCATGCAGACCTTCATGGAGGCTCCACCATTGTGCCACCTCAGCTGCCTGCCTGCCTACGTGGCGCCGCATGTGTTGCTAGGCAGGGCGCGTGTCGAAGCCAGGAGGGGCGGCGACGGACGGGACGGGCCTCTCCCCCGTCTCCCAATAAAGTGACGGAGACCTAAGTCCCGCATTTAATGAATCTTGTCTTGTAATACTAGCGATAACCTCGCAACGCTGTAGCACTTTCCACCTCCTGTGTGCCACTGTGGCAGCCCCTTTTGCCTATAAAAGGAGGCCCATGGCATACTAAGAAGGGATTCGGCTCTTTTGAACCTGGCTGCACCCAGAGCTAGTTCGACAGCTCAAGAACACTAATACAACCACCAAAGCAGGATCGTAGACTTTTACGCATCTTTGCGGCCCAAACCTGGGTAAATCCTCTGTGTTCCATCCCCTAGTCCCGCTCTTCTCAGGATTCTGCGCCCCGCAACCGCAGAAGGGATTCCAGTGATCCCATAGGTGTCGTTTCCCACCGACATCTTTGGCGCGCCAGGTAGGGGGGCAGCGCTATTGCGAGAATCTGGTCTAGCAGTTGGCCTAGCTGTTCTTCATTGCCATGGCTCCTAAGAAGAAGACGACCACGGTGATCGGTTCGTCCGGGACCAAGTTGCCGGCACCGGTGCGAGCCAGCAGCGGGCTAGTCGCGGAGAGAACCCATGGCGCGGCCCGCGAACATCCACATTACCCCTGCGGTTCAGGCATGGCGAGCGGCGCCGTTCGCGCGCCAGGCGATGAGCCACCCGTTGCGGGCTCCAGAGACGGAGTCGGACCCCCCGCAGGCGGCGCGGGGCCCTTCAGTGGTGCCGCCGTCCTGCCAGGCGGCGGCACAGTGACCTCCAAGACACCAACACCGGTGACCATGGCGCGCTCCTCTCAGGTTGTGCGTGACGAGCAGCGTCACCCTGCCGGAGATCCTGCATGCCGCCGTGGTAAGAGTCCCGCGCGCCCGTCACATGAAGAGGAGGACCAGCGTGCGCACCGGGGTGCTGATGGAGGCGGCGAATGGCTGCGGAACCGCGATGCAGCTCCTTCTAACATGGTTAGTAGTCGAGGGGCATCGTGGTCCACCCAAATTTTGCAGCCACCCACGCCAGCAGAAGCCCTAGCGCGCGCACAGCTGCTCCTCAATTTTCCTCCCACCGTGGAGAAGCTTGACGAATGGAGGGCCACCGTCCAGAGCCTTGTCGGCATCGCCAACAACAACGGGCCGCAGCCGGCGGAACCCATCGACCGTCGCTCCGCCGGGCTGCCACATGCTAGTGGAGACCACATCGGAGGCGACGCGGCCACGGTGTATTCCCCGCATCCATCCAGACCGCCCGGGCATCGGCCCGCCGCGGCGACGCTTGTGATCATATCTCCATCGCGTCGTCCGACCTGTGAACCAACCGCGATCAGCGCCAAATCCTCCGGGACAGGGCTCATGAGGATGCTCGAACTACGATCGAGCACCGACGCGACGCGCGCCACCAGTCGGACAGGCGGGCTGGATCCATTGCGGACCACCCAACGCCGGGAGTCTACAGTGGCCAACCTTATGAGGTGGGTTGTCCCGCCTTCACCCGTGAGCTGCGGTAGTTCTAGTGGCCCTCCCACCGTATGTTCAAACCTGACGTTGGCGAGAAGTACAATGGCAAGACCCACCCGTCAGAGTTCCTCAGCATCTACACGATCGCGATGAAGCTGCTGGGGCCCGCTACGATAAGGTGCTTGCCAACTACTTACCATTCTCACTCAAGCCTAATGTCATGTCATGGTTCATGCACTTGCCGGTGGATTCCATCTCTTCTTGGGCGGATCTGTGCCATGAGTTTGTTGGCGCCTTTACTGGAGGTCACCAAGCTCACGGCCAGGCGAGTGACTTACACATCATCCCCCATAAGGAGGGAGAAAACCTGCGCAAGTACATCCAAAGGTTCAGCCGGGTGCAGTACAACATCCCCGATCTTCATCCCGCCGCCGTGATCAGTGCGTTCCATCAGAACGTGCGCAATCGCAAGATGCGTGAAGAACTGGCGATGAACAAGGATAAGGATGTGGCTGAACTTTATGTTCTGGCCGATCGGTGCGGTCGTGCCGAGGAAGGAAGGAAGTACCCCGGCGAAGATGTCGGTGCGGAAACCGACTCCACCGGCGATACCGCCACCCCAGCAAAGAAAGGCCGATGCCGTAACAGGAAGCGCAAGGGCAGGGCCGTGCTTTCCATTGAGGGATCCGACGACACTGGTACCACCAAGAAGACCAAGGCAAGCGACCACAGCAAGGAGGTTGCTGGGTGTGACGCTTGCCGGGCCTTGGCGGCTACCGATAAGCGAGGTGGCTTCGACAAGCAGTACTTTAAGATCCAGCGCACCAAGGGCCACGATCTCCAAAACTGCCGGCAGGTAGAGCTGCTCGCCGAGAAGCAGAAAGCCGAGTATGAGCGGCGGGACAAGGAGAAAGGCCGAGACTGTGCCGAGGGATCCGACAAGAAATGCGGCGGCCAGGGAGGCCGCCGCGGCAAGGATAATCAGTAAGAGAGGCCCGCCTGGGGCCGTGATAAGAAGCAGGAAGACGATGATCATGATGAGGACGACGAGTCCGGCGACCATGAGTTTCAGAAAGCCACAGAGGCCATGTGCGTCGATGGTGGCGCCTCACTACATACGTCTCACCGCCATCTCAAGAAGTGGGCGCTTGAGGTCACGGCGGTGGAACCATCATTCGACACACGAAAGTCGCTGAAATGGTCCATCGCTCCCATCATCTTCGACACCGAGGACCACCCTGACTGCACCACCGCAGTCGGGTGCTTGCCGTTGTTGGTTTAACCGACAATCCGCAACCTCAAGGTGACGAAGATGTTGGTCGACGACGGGGCCGGCCTGAACTTAATCTCGCCCGTTGTGGTCAGAAGGCTGCAGATCCCTGATGAAGACCTTGAGGAGACGGGTACGTTCCAAGGGGTCATCCCGGGGAGGAGTCAGCCGAAGGGGAAGATCACGCTGCCCGTGACGTTCGGAGGTGAGCTGAACCACAGGACCGGGAGGATTGTCTTGGATGTGGCCGAGATCCCCTTGCCTTACAATGGGATCCTCGGCCGCCTGGCGCTAGCCAAGTTCATGGCGGCTTCACACTGCGCCTATAACATGTTGAAGATGCTCAGGCCGATGAACATCATCACCGTCCCCTCCGACAAGAAAGATGCGCTGATCTGCGCCAACCAACTCTACCGGGAAGCAGTTGCAGCGGCTGCCGCTAAGGCACCCGCTCCTGCCGATGGGGCCCCGGAGGAGAAGGAGACTGGCAAGATCCCTCGCACCCACTCCGGCAAGCGCACTTCTTCGGGGTGTCGCGCTTCCATTGAGAACTTGCTAGAGAGTTCCGCCGGCAAGAGCAAGAAGTCCACGGCTGCACCACTAGAGACTAAGAAGGTGCCCGTCAAGGAGGATGGCACAGGGGGAGCATTCACCATAAGCTCCACCCTTGACGGCAAATAGGAAAGCTAGCTCATCACATTCCTACGGGCGAATGTCGATGTGTTTGCATGGCAAGCCTCCGACATCCCCGGAGTTCCCAGGGAGGTGATTGAGCACCACCTTGCTGTCTGTCCTCACGCGCGACCCATCAAACAGAAGGTTAGGAAGCAAGCTCTGGAAAGACAGGAGTTCATCACGGAGGAAATCAGAAATCTAGAAGCAACGGGCTTGGTGAGGGGAGTACTCCATCTGACGTGGTTGGCCAATCCGGTAGTGGTGCACAAGGCAAATGGGACTGGAGGCTATATGTATTGATTACATAGACATCAATAAGGCATGTACAAAGGATCCCTTCCCATTACCACGCATCGACCAGATTGTTGACTCCACGGCTGGATGTGACCTGTTATCATACCTTGACGCCTACTCAGGATACCACCAGATCTTCATGACGAAAGAGGACAAGGAAAAGACAACATTCATCACCCCATGTGGCACGTACTGCTTTTTACGAATGCCCTTCGGGTTGAAGAGTGCTGGCTCGACCTTTGCAAGAGCAGTCGAAATTGGTTTTGAACCCCAGCTACATAGAAATATGGAAGCTTATATGGACGACATAGTGGTCAAAACCAAGGACAAAGTAACGCTTGTGCAAGATTTGGAGGAAACATTTGGGAACCTGCACAGGATCAACCTCAAATTAAACCCTGAGAAGTGTGTCTGTGGCATCCCGTCCGGCAAGCTTCTCGAGTTCTTTGTGTCCCAGCGCGGGATTGAAACAAACCCAGATAAGATCAAGGCCATCGAGTAGATTGAGGTGCCCAAGCGGATCAAGGATGTGCATCGGCTAACTGGTTGAATTGCTGCCATGAGTCGGTTCATCTCCAAGTCCGCGGAGCATGCCATACCTTTCTTCAAGATCTTGAAGAAGGCAGGGCTAGTCGAGTGGACCGCAGAAGCCGAGGCCGCGCTGCAAGATTTGAAGAAGTACCTCTCTTCTACCCCAGTGCTGGTTGCGCCCAAACCACAAGAACCGTTGCTGCTTTACATAGCAGCAATGAATCAAGTGGTTAGCGCCGCACTAGTGGCACAGAGGGAGGTCGATAAGAAGGCAGCGACAGCGGCAGAGCAAACAGAAGGCAAACCAAAACCCTCTCTGGCAGGGCTCAATCCCGGCAAGATCGAGTCCCTGGCAGGGGCCGGCGCCAGCACGACAGGACCCACACGACTGGGTGAAGAGGCGTAGAAAAAGAAAATGGTGCAGCACCTAGTGTACTTCGTCAGCTCCCTCTTGCAGGGGGCTAGGTCGAGGTACTCAAGTGTGCAAAAGCTGCTCTTCGGCCTCCTTATGGCCTCGGGGAAACTGCGCCACTACTTCCAAGCACATGAGATCACAGTAGTCACCCGCCTCCCATTGCAACGTATACTACACAACCCAGATGCAACGGGGAGGATCGTGGAATGGGCCCTGGAGCTATCGAGTTCGGTTTGAAGTTTGAAAGCACCTCAACGATTCAGAGCAGAGTCTTGGCGGAGTTTTTTGCGGAATGGACCTCGACGCCCGACGAAGAGGTACAGGAGACCACTCTCCCCGGCAAGGAAGCGAGTTGCAACTGGATCATGTACTTCGATGGTGCCTTTTCGCTACAAGGCGCCGATGCTGGTGTGCTGCTTGTCGCACCCACTGTAGAGCACCTCAAGTATGTCATCCAGATGCACTTCCCCGGGAGATGTCAACCAACTACCCCGTCGAGTACGATGGTTTGCTTGCCGGTCTCAGGATCACGGCAGACCTCGGAGTTAAGAAGCTCATCATCAGGGGCGATTCACAGCTCGTCATCAGGGGCGATTCACAGCTCGTCATCAGGCAGGTCACGAAAGATTATCAAAGCCCGTTGATGGAAGCTTACATAGATGAGGTGAGGAAATTGGAGGAGCGCTTTGACGCTATACAAGCGGAACATGTCCCTCGAGTGGAGAACGACATCGCCGACTACCTGTCGAAGTGCCCCGCCCTCAAGCTACCTATGGAACCAGGTACTTTTGTGCTTCAATTAACCCAACCATCCGTTGAGCCATTGACTGGGCAGAGCAAGCGGAGGAAGCTAGGCCCCGGCAAGTACTTCCCCACCGAGCTCCCCGGAGCCGCTGGCGAGGATGTTGCCGTGGATGCCAACCCTGCCGTAGGGCAATCGACTCCGGCAGGACCTCGGGTCATGGCCGTAGAGCCAGCGGCTCCCGCAGCAGAAGAAATGCCTTGGGTCCTTGCCTTCGAGCCACAGGCTCCGGCATGGGCACAACACACTGTCCGATTCCTTCAAAAAGGGGAGCTTCCTGAGGAGCAGGAAGAGGCGGAAAGAGTAGCCCGCCGATCTGCTCTGTACCAATTCGTTGATAGCGTATTGTACAGGAGAAGGCCGAACGGAGTGAAATTGATATGCATCTCCCAGGAGGAAGGAGTAAAGCTGTTGGCAGAGATACATGGAGGAATATTTGGCTCCCACATAGGGTCGAGGGCCCTTGCCGGCAAGGCTTTCCGGTAAGGTTTCTTCTAGCCCACTGCCCTCTAGGATGCAACGGCACTAGTAACCAAGTGTGAAGCGTGCCAGTTCCATTCGAAGAAGCTTCATCAACCAGCTCAAGCCCTTCAAACTATCCCTCTCTCCTGGACCTTCTCGGTCTGGGGGCTCAACATCTTGGGCCCTTTCCCCCATGCAGTCGGGGGCTTTGAGTACTTGTACGTCGCAATCGACAAGTTCACAAAGTGGCCGGAAGTGGAGGCAGTGAGGAAGGTGACGGCGCAGTCAGCCATCAAGTTCTTCAAGGTACTAATGTGCCGTTTTGGGGTACCCAATAGGATCATCACCGACAACAGCACACAGTTCACGAGCCACGCCTTCATGCAATATGTTGAAGATCTCGGCAGCAGAGTCTGTTTTGCTTCCATGGCACATCCACGGAGCAACGGCCAAGCAGAGAGGGCGAATGCAGAAGTCCTGCGAGGCTTAAGGACGAAGTCTTTTGACAGGCTGCGCAAGAGTGGAAGGCACTAGATTGATGAGTTGTCGGCGGTTCTTTGGTCGATCAGAACGACGCCAAATCGAGCCACCGGCCAGACGCCCTTTGCCCTGGTCTACGGTGCAGAGGCAGTTCACCCCACGGAACTCATATACGGGTCACCCCGAGTTCTTGCATATGATGAGCTTGAGCAAGAGAAATTGCGTCAAGATGACGCAACGCTCCATGAGGAAGATCGTCTCCGGGCGGCTGTGACAGCAGCATGCTACCACCATGCTTTGCGCCGCTATCATAGCCACAAGGTTCATGCCCGGAGCCTTGAGGAAGGCGACCTTGTTCTTCGGCACATTCAGTCGGCCAAGAATTCCAACAAGTTGAAGCCGAAGTGGGAAGGCCCCTATCGGGTAACACGAGTCACCAGGCCCGGTGCAGTCCGGCTGGAGACGAAGATGCCATTCCAGTGAGCAACTCATGGAACATTGAGCATCTTTGCAAGTTTTACCCATAAGGCTAGGCTGCCGGGCCTCCTGGCAAGCCACCCTTTTATACGAGCCTTGACGGCGAGGCATGTAACCCTTTGTACAAAGCCAGGCGCAGACCCTGAGCATAAATAAACGAAGCGCTGGCGCCCTAAGTTATAGCATGCATGCTAGGTTGAGTCTCTTCCTTGGTTAGGTTTTTTTTTGAAGAATTAGTGACAGTGGGAGAGGCTCCCACTGACTTTGTATTACTCACAACATAACAGTTACAAGTGTGTTACAATGGGTTTTAGGCCCCCCGGCCCTTAGGGTTGCAGAAGCAAAAACTAGCGGTCCAAATTTACAAAGAAGTCAGAGAGAAAAGGATGAACTTTCTCAGGACAGTTATGGATCACCAAACCCAACAGATGTTTGAACCTATCTAACCATGCCACAAACGAGTGCGGGATCCCCCTGAAGTGTTGGTTATTTCTTTCCATCCACAGGCTCCAAGCAGCAAGCAGGAAGATATCCATGAAAAGCGGCCGACGCCAGCTCTCTCTCCCACCATGCAAGATGGCTAGCCTATTGGTCCCTCCTGGCCAGGTCAGACCAACCTTACTCCAGCATTGTTTGGCAAAAGGGCACTCGAAGAAGAGATGTTCCACGGTTTCCTCTGGCGGGTTTTGGCAGAGCATGCAAGTGTAGCTTCCCCTGGCTACAGCAAAGTGCCGCCGCTTCAGCATGTTCCTGGTGTTCAAATGATCAACCAAAAGCAGCCACCCAAACATCTTAAACTTGATCGGGCATTTGGCTTTCCATAGCCATCCAAAGGCCTCATCAGCATTCACCTGCTTGAAACAGTGGTTGTAGTACTTCTTTGATGAATAACATCCTAGGTCACAGACCCAAACGTTGGGCGAGCCGTTTTCCAGACTGATATGCGAGGACCCTAGCTGTATCTCTCGTATCTCCTCCCTGGCCTGGACCGAAAGAGGCAGACTGAAGATCATGGTTGGATCAGTGGTCCTGAGAACCATAGCAACGGATTCATCCTCGTTCAGAGCATAAGAGAAGGCTCGCGGATGCGTGTCCATCAGCGTTGAGCCAGTGTCACTAAACCAGACATCTTTCCAAAACAAAGAGCTGCATCCATCCCTGGGGGTGACCTTGGCGACCCCACGGAAAGTTCCACTGAGCTGCATTACGTCTTTCCACCAGAAGGAACCCATTGGCTCAGTGGCGTGTGTCACCTTGTTTGGATAGTACGCCTCCCAGACTAGCTGAACCCAGGGCACATCCTCACGATTGTAGAACTTGAACAAGTACTTTAGGAGAAGCGCGGCATTTTGTATTTTGATATCAATAACACCTAGGCCACCAAACCGTTTGGGTCGACAAACAAGCTCCCAGGCAGCAAGGGAGTTGGATTTGATCCCATCGTCAGAATTTTTTGCCCAGAGGCAGTAGCGGCGCAGTTTGTCAAGGTGCTCAACCACTTTAGGGTGCAGCTTGATCGTGCACATTGCATAGATCAGCATGGAGGTGATCACTGAATTGACCAACGTTAATTTGCCCCCCGACGACATCGGCGATAGGGCAGTGGATGTTTTCCTCTCAACCGAGTGTACCAATGGCATGAGATCGAGAACACTTGGCCAAGTCGTCCCCATGGGGAGACCAAGGTAAGTGCACGACATGGTGCCAACAGAGCAGCCAAACACCCCTGCCAACTCATTAGCACGCTGGTGATCGACATTAATGGGTATGAGGGTCGATTTATGGAAGTTGATCTTGAGTCCCACCGAGGCCGCATAATCCTCCAAAATAAGTTTCATGCGGGCGGCCTGTGTAGGACAAGCTTGCATAACCAGGATTGTGTCGTCGGCGTATTGCACCACCGGGAAGTCACCCGCATTTTCACGAGGAATGGGAAGCTCCAGCAAACCCTGAGTGTACGCGTTATTGATCGCAGCTTGGAGTAGATCAGCCGCAAGGACAAAGATCATTGGTGATAGAGGGTCACCCTGTCGCACGCCACACATGCATTTGAATTTCCGGCCAGGAACACCATTTAAGAGAACTGACGAAACTCCCGAACCAAAGATCGTTTCCATCCAGCCTAACCACCTATCATCAAAACCCATGTGTTTCATAATTTCCAGCATGGGGGCATGTTCAATTGTATCAAAGGCCTTGGAAAAATCAAGCTTAAGCAATATAATCTCTCTCCCAGACGAGTGGCATTGATGAATATATTCATACGACCACGCGAGACAATCCTGGATGGTCCTCCCTTTGATAAATCCATATTGGTTCCTGTGTATGATTTTTAAAATGACTTTCTGCAGCCGGTTCGCCAAGATCTGTGTAATGATTTTCAGACAACAGTTCAGTAAGGTAATTGGTCTGAAATCATTAGCCGTTTCCAGAGAGGATATTTTTGGAATCAGGGTGATATATCCCTCACTAATGCTAGTGATGTCCAGTCCCCCAGCATGGAAAGCATGACAAAGGTCATAGAAATCTGACTTGATGATTTGCCAGCACTTCTTAAGAAAGCAACCATTAAAACCATCCGGGCCGGGGGCTCTGTCATTCGGCATTTCCTTAACAACAGCATCTATTTCATCAGTAGAGAAGGACGCACTCAGTTGGTCCAGCCCATCAATCCTGCGGATGATCCTAGAGAGATCAAATTTCATGCTGGTAGGTTTAGAAGAACCCAAACGATCCTTGTATGTATTGCACAGGACCCCCTCCTTGCCAACATGATCATGAATTTCGACCTCCCCAACTCTAAGCATGGCAATAGCATTTTGCCCATACCTCTCTGTGGCCAATGACTGAAAGAGCTTAGTATTTTCGTCAGCAAAGGAAAATACCTGATAGTACATCTCTTTCGCCAGTACTCATTCTGGTATTTGAGCAGGGCCTGTAAGTGGGTCTTCAATATCTCCTTGAAGTTTGACTCTTGGATATATGAAGGTCGTTTGTCCTCAAGGGTGTCCATGATGGCCAGAGTCTCATTACTGTTTTGAATCAGAACTTTAGTTTTTTGCATATTCGCGCCGTGGCATTGGGTGCGTGACATGATTTAGACCATGAGCTAACAACAACTTCCATGAACCCATCATGATTAGTCTAGAAATTCTCAAACCGAAAAAGCTTGGATCGGGGGATACTTGATTCAATTGTGACCACGCACGGAATGTGATCGGACACTGGTTTCCCCAGAGGCAGGACCATTGTGTTTGGATATGAGGTGGTCCAACAAGACGACGAGAAGAACCAATCCAACTGTTCGAGCAGAGGATCATCCTGTATATTACTCCAGGTAAATGCTCGGCCTTTCACAGGTAGTTCCATGAGCGACTGTGCATGGATGAGCTCGTTAAATAACAACATGTCCGCAGCGTCACCCCCAGGTTTGTTTCTGTTATTCGTGGAACGAATAAAGTTGAAGTCGCCAAGAATTAGCCAGTTTTCATCATCAGGGATATTCAAATCAAAAAGCCAGTTTGTAAAATCCACTCTACGCTGACCAGAGCAGGGGCCATAAACATTGACCAGATTCCACGAGTCATTGGACTGCGTGGCCACAAAAGAAATCCCAATGGCAAAAGAATCCACAAACCAAGACATGCCCGTAAACACAGCACTATTCCAAATGATGATGATGCCACCAGAGGCACCCACTTCTGGCGCGAAAACAAATTTATCGAAGAGCTTAGGGCAGAAAGTCTTAATAAAGGCAAGATCAAAGGATTCACGTTTAGTTTCCTGGATACATAGCACAGAACAACCGCTAGTATCAATCGCATTCCTAATAGCCAAAAGTTTTGCATCAGAGTTTATGCCTCTGATGTTCCATGAGAGCACATTCCACGATTTATTCATCGGAAGGGAAGACTTCAGTCTTCATCCGCCCACGACGAGCGCTAGTCATCCTCGGTTAGGGTTGATAGTGCTTAGCGGCGGCTAACGCCTAGCTTAGAGGTCGAGTGCGCGTCTCTCTGTTCTTTTCTGTCTTTCTTTGGTTCGCAGGGCACGTCAGTATTCTTGCGAAGCTGTCCTGAAAGAAAAGGAACGGACCAGCGCCCAGGCCCCGGCAAGACAGAGTTGCCGAGGGGCTGCGAGAACTAGGATCCTTCCGCGGCAAGCCAAAATCTCCGGGGGCTGCAAATCCAGATAAAACTTTTATCCCCTATCATGCGTTCCGTTATGGACTGGGATGCGTGAAACCTCGTTCTATCTCTAAGCTATCGTGCTCCCCCTTTTCGGCACTCAAGGATTATTTCCTTGGGCTGGATCTGGTCGTAGCCGCGGCAGCAGAGGACGAGAACGGGGGGCCTAATCCCACCTTATCCTTGCCTCCGCCAAGAGCGTGGGAAAGGTCAAGCGAGGTGGGAAGACGGGAAGGCCTGTTGCGGGGAAAAAACGTTTGTCCTAGGGATGACAAGGACTCACCCCTTGTCGTGGGTCCCTCCCATGAACGGAAATCCCTGGCAAGCAACCTTTTTCATTAAAAAACATCCCGTATAGGAACAATCCAAACGGAATGAAAAACATGAAAAAGGGGATTACAAGTTCTAAAGCTAGAAAAGGCCCGAAGGCTTACAAGACTAAAAAGATATAAGGTGACTGTAATCCCTTTCTTGTCCCTCTCCTCCGGAAATGGAACGAGAAAGCAGAAGGGCAAAAGGGGCACCTAGGCGAGCTACGAGTGGCAGAAGACACCGAGAGAACATCTCGGTGGCCGCCCAAGGCTGGATGGTGATGGCAGTGCCGGAAGCAGAGCTCAAAGACGAGGCGGCAGGACGCCAACACGCGACGAAGGCGTCGGTGTCTGCATACCCCAACTTGACGGCCTTGCCGCTCGTCCTCTTCCTCTTCTGCAGCCTCCCTACGCCAGCCGCCCAAGGAGGCGACCCCAAGAAGTTCGAGGAGACGGCAACACGGATGATGGGGTCGCCGGTGCCGCTCGGTGCGGTGGCCGACACCCAGTCGGACCCGTCATCCTGCCGCCCGCTGCCCTCATCATCGCTGCCGTTGTCTTCCTCGCCACTCTCGCTCGAGGAGAACTCTTCATCATCAGAGGAGCTCTCTACGAAGCACCTCACGCGGGTCCCGAAGTGCCTGAAGATCTTAACGGAGAGGAGGCCGCCCTCCATTAGTTTGAAATGGAGAGCAAGCCCGTCCTTTAAGCTGTGAAGGCGAGCGAAGGTCTTCCACCCTCGGTGAAGATACATGACATGAGGGGCGGGGAACTCGACGTCGACCCACGTGCCGCTGTTCCCGCAACCCCTCATGTGTAGCCGTAGCGCCTGTGGCGGATCCAGCTCCATCTCCCGCGCAAACGGGGTCGGAAGGCGAAGGCGACGGCGTGGCGGATGGCGCAGCCTGACGAAGAATTTGCAGGGATTATCCCCAGCATGGCCCTCCATTGGGGGAAGGGCTGCTGGAGGGGGCGAGGCGGATCTGCCGCCCCGTCCTCCTCTCCCCCGGGCTCCACGGCGGTCTCGGCCTCGCCCCCTTCCCCTCCCTCTAGCGGCTGGCTCCACCGCTACGAGTTCTTGGGGAGGAGTGATGTGCTGTCTGTCCGAAACCCTCACTGCCACTAATGAAGCATCGCCACGCCCCCTCGCCATAGCAGAAGAAGAAACGAAGCAGAAATTGGAAGAGGCAGACGGTGAAAGGTCGGGAGGCTCCATTCCTCCCGTGCCCCTCTTTATAAAGGGGCGGGAGCGAGGCTTGGCCACCCCCTCTCGGCCAACCCGGCCTCTTGAGATGACAGCATGCGGGGCCGTCGACCGCCCTCCCCTCTCCATTGAAGGCGTGTGGGAATCGACCCGCACGCGTGCGACTATCCACGACCCCTACGCTTGTCATTCGCTCTGCATGCAGCGAACGTGGCACAAGGAGCGGGCGCGATAGGGCGCGTGGAACGACGGTTCCTGAGCAAGGGCAGTAAATGGGAGGCGGCTCTGCGGTCTCGAAGAGACACGCAAGCCGCCCCTTTACTGTCCACCGAAAAGTAACCCTAGCACGCCCACGTCATGCGCGTGCATGACCCCCACGTCGCGCGTTCAATGCAGGTCATGGGGAAGCGCGGCAGACGGAATAGTGTCCGCGGTAAAATTCGCCTCAACTGCCCGCGCACCGTTCTGGGCCTGGCCCAACAATGCGCTGCGCCTACGTGTGACCCAGGCCTGGGGGCTCCTATCGGTGTACAAAAGTACGGGCCTAGCTTTTGACCCCTTTACTTGTGCACGGGCAGTCAGAGCCGCCTGCCACGACCGCACATGAGCAAGGCAAGGGAGGGAAGCCGGAGAAAAGCCAGGGACAAGCAAAGCAAAACAACAAAGGACCGAGACCACAAAGGTTGCATGGGCAATACAGGTTTCCCCGGCAAGGACCCTTGTCAAGGGCAGCCCAGCAGCCCCGGCAAGATCCTTGCCGGGGTAGCTCGTCCACACCCACTGAGTGAGCCACCTTCGAGCCCATCGACGCTGAGCAGTCGCGTCGGGACAGGGTTCGGGAGGCACCTCCGCGGTGGCATGTAGATCTTTGTGAAGACATAGAACAATCAAGATCAAAAGGGGATAGGAAGGCGGCCGTCCCCACCGAAGAAACCCACAGGATCCCCCGACAAGATCTTTGCCGAGGAAGCCGGCTGATACGTCTCCAACGTATCTATAATTTTTGATTGCTCCATGCTACTTTATCTACTGTTTTGGACTATATTGGGCTTTATTTTCCACTTTTATATTATTTTTGGGACTAACCTATTAAGCGGAGGCCCAGCCCAGAATTGCTGTTTTTTGCCTATTTCAGTGTTTCGAAGAAACGAAATATCAAATGGAGTCCAGACGGAATGAAACCTTCGGGGACGTGATTTTCTCACCAAACGTAATCTAGGAGACTTGGAACCTACTGCAAGAAGTGCCAGAGGCGGTCACGAGGGTGGAGGGTGCCTGCCCCCCTGGACGCACCCCCTGTTGCTCCACCGATGTACTCCTTCCTCCTATATATACCTACGTATCCCCAAATGATCAGAACAGGAGCCAAAAACCTAATTCCACCGCCGCAACCTTCTGTATCCACCAGATCCCATCTTGGGGCCTGTCCCAGTGCTCCGCCGGAGGGGGCATCCACCATGGAGGGCTTCTACATCAACACCATAGCCCCTTCGATGAAGTGTGAGTAGTTCACTTTAGACCTTCGGGTCCATAGCTAGTAGCTAGATGGCTTCTTCTCTCTTTTTGGATCTCAATACAATGTTCTCCACCTCTCTCGTGGAGATCTATTCGATGTAATCTTCTTTTTGTGGTGTGTTTGTTGAGAACGATGAATTGTGGGTTTGTGATCCAGTATTATCCCTGGAAAATATTTGAATATTCTCTGAATTCTTTTATGTATGATTGCGTTATCTTTGCAAGTCTCTTCAAATTATCCTTTTTGGTTTGGCCAACAAGATTGGTAGTTCTTTCAATGGGAGAAGTGCTTAGCTTTGGGTTCAATCTTGCGGTGTCCTTTCCCAGTGACAGTAGGGGCAGCAAGGCACGTATTGTATTGTTGCCATCGAGGATAAGAAGATGGGGTTTTTATGATATTGCATGAATTTATCCCTCTACGTCATGTCATCTTGCTTAAGGCGTTACTCTGTTTTAACTTAATACTCTAGATGCATGCTGGATAGAGCTCGATGAGTGGAGTAATAGTAGTAGATGCAGAATCGTTTCGATCTACTTGTCTTGTACATGATGCCTATGTACATGATCATTGCCCAGATATACTCATAACTATGCTCAATTCTGTCAATTGCTCAATAGTAATTTGTTCACCCACCGTAGAATATCTATGCTCTTGAGAGAAGCCACTAGTGAAACCTATGGCCCCCGAGTCTATTCTTGTCATATCAATCTCTATCGCTTTATTTACTTGCTTTGCTTTTACTTTGCTTTGTACTTTTCACTTTGCATCTATCTATAAAAAATACCAAAAATATTACTTATCATCTCTATCAGATCTCACCCTCGTAAGTGACCGTGAAGGGATTGACAACCCGTAATCGCATTGGTTGCGAGTAGCTATCGTTTTGTGTAGGTACGAGGGACTTGTGTGTGGTCTCCTACTTGATTGATACCTTGGTTCTCAAAAACTGAGGGAAATACTTACACTACTTTGCTGCATCATCCTCTCCTCTTTGGGGAAATCCAACGCAGTGCTCAAGAGGTAGCAAGAAGAATTTTTGGCGCCATTGCCGGGGAGGCTCACGCAAGCAAGTCAACCAAACCAAGTACCCATTGCAATCCCTATCTCTCACATTACATTATTTGCCATTTGCCTCTCGTTTTCCTCTCCCCCACTTCACCCTTGCCGTTTTATTTGCCCTCTCTTTCCCAATCTCCTCCTCTCTTTCCCGTTTGCCTTTTTCCTATTACCTTTCTGTTTGCTTGTGTGTTGAATTACTTGTTTCCATGGCGCAAGATAATACCAAATTCTGTGATTTCTCGAATACCAATAATAATGATTTCCTTAGTACTCCGATTGCTCCTCTTAGTAATGATGAGTCTTGTGAAATCAAACTGCTTTGCTGAATCTTGTTATGAAAGATCAATTCACCAGCCTTCCTAGTGAAGATGCCCCTACTCATCTAAATAATTTTGTTGATTTTTGTGATATGCAAAAGAAGAAAGATACGGATAACAATATTGTCAAATTGAAGTTATTTCCGTTTTCATTTAGAGATCATGCTAAAGTTTGGTTTTCGTCTTTGCCTAAAAATAGTATTGATTCTTGGAACAAGTGCAAAGATGCTTTTATCTCTAAGTATTTTCCTCCCGCTAAGATCATCACTCTTAGGAACGATATCCTGAATTTTAAACAACTTGATCATGAGCATGTTGCCCAATCTTGGGAAAGAATGAAATTGATGCTTCGCAATTTCCCTACTCATGGTTTGAATTTATGGATGATCATACAAAAATTTTATGCCGGATTGAATTTTGCTTCTAGAAATCTTTTAGATTCAGCCGTGGGAGGCAGGTTTATGGAAATTACGTTAGGGGATGCTACAAAATTGCTTGATAATATTATGGCTAATTATTCTCAATGGCACACCAAAAGATCTTCTAGTAAAAAAGTGCATGCTATAGAAGAAATCAATGTTTTGAGTGAAAAGATGGATGAACTTGTGAAGATGTTTGCTCCTAAAAATACTCATCTTGATCCCAATGATATGCCTTTGTCTACTTTGCTTGAGAATAATAATGAATCTATGGATGTGAATTTTATTGGTAGGAATAGTTTTGGAAACAACGCGTATAGAGGGAATTTTAATCCTAGGCCTTATCCTAGTAATCCTTCTAATAATTATGGAAATTCTACAACAACTCTTATGGAAATTTTAATAAGATGCCCTCTGAAATTGAGAGTAGTGTTAAAGAGTTTATGAATTCACAAAAGGAGTTTAATGCTTTGCTTGAAGAGAAATTGCTTAAAGTTGATGATTTGGCTAGGAACGTTGATAGAATTTCTCTTGAAATTGATTCTTTAAAGCTTAGATCTATTCCTCCTAAGCATGATATCAATGTGTCTCTCAAAGCCATGAGAATTTCCATTGATGAGTGCAAGGAAAGAACCGCTAGGATGCGTGCTTCCAAAGATGCCTTTATTAAAGCGTGTCCTTCCAATTCCTATGAAAATCAAGATGGAGATCTAAATGTTATTTATGTGTCCCCCATTAAATCTTTGTTTTGCAATATGAATCTTGATGAAACTGAATATGAGCTTCCTTTACCTAGAAGGCATTCTAAGAAACTGAATATGAATCTTGATGAAACGGAGTTTGTAGATATTGATGATGAAATTAATGAAAGTGGGATTGAAAGAAATAAAAACCTAGATGTTGCTAAACCCACTATTTTGGATCTCAAGGAATTTAATTATGAAAATTGCTCTTGGATTGGTTGTATTTCCTTGTTGCAATCCGTGCTAGATTCTCCTCATGCTTATAGTCAAAATAAGGCCTTTACCAAACACATTGTTGATGCCTTGATGCAATCTTATGAAGAAAAACTTGAGTTGAAAGTTTCTATCCCTAGGAAACTCTATGATGAGTGGGAACCTACTATTAAAATTCAAATTAAAGATTATTAGTTTCATGCTTTGTGTGATTTGGGTGCTAGTGTCTGTACTATTCCCAAAACTTTATGTGATTTGCCAGATTTCCATCATTTTGATGATTGCTCTCTAAACTTGCATCTTGCCGATTCGACTATTAAAAACCCTATGGGAAGAATTAATGATGTTCTTATTGTTTCAAATAGGAATTATGTTCCCGTATATTTTATCGTTCTTGATATAGATTGCAATCCTTCATGTCCTATTATTCTTGGTAGACCTTTCCTTACAACGATTGGCGCAATTATTGATATGAAGGAAGGAAATATTAGATTCCAATTTCCCTTGAATAAGGGTATGGAACACTTCCCTATAAATAAAATAAAATTACCATATGAGTCTATCATGAGAGCCACTTATGGATTGCCTACCAAAGATGGCAATACCTAGATCTATCATTGCTTTTATGCCTAGCTAGGGGCGTCAAACGATAGCGGTTGTTGGGAGGCAACCCAATTTTATTTGTGTTTTTTATTTTTGCTTCTGTTTAGGAATAAATAATCCATATACCTTCTGTTTGGATGCGGTTTTATGTTTTAATTAGTGTTTGTGCCAAGTAGAACCTATAGGATAACCTACGATAATAGTTGATTTGATTCTGCTGAAAAACAGAAACTTTGCACACACGAATATAATTTTGTTAAATCACAGGAACGCGATTTTGCGTTTATTATTTTTGCTTCTGTTCAACAAACAAATTTTCCAGGACATCCTATTTTGGTAGAATTTTTAGAGTTCCATAAGTTTGCCTTAGTGACAGATTGCTACAGACTGTTCTGTTTTTGATAGATTCTGTTTTAGGTGTGTTGTTTGCTTATTTTGATGAATCTATGGCTAGTAAAATAGTTTATAAACCATAGAGAAGTTGGAATACAGTTTTGAGATATGAAGATGGTGAAACATTCTTTTGAGTGCGTTGAATACTAAGATAAGTTTGATGCTTGATAATTGTTTTGAGATATGAAGATGGTGATATTAGAGTCATGCTAGTTAAGTAGTTGTGAATTCAAAGAATACTTGTATTGAAGTTTGTGATTCCAGTAGCATGCACATATGGTGAACCGTTATGTGATGAACTCGGAGCATGATTTATTTATTGATTGTCTTCCTTATGAGTGGCGGTCAGGGATGAGCGATGGTCTTTTCCTACCAATCTATCCCCCTAGGAGCATGCGCGTAATACTTTGCTTTGATAACTTCTATATTTTTGCAACAAGTATATGAGTTCTTTATGACTAATGTTGAGTCCATGGATTATACGCATTTTTTCCCATCCTTCCACCTTTGCTAGCCTCTCTAATACCGCGCACTTTTCGCCGGGATCATACACCCACCATATACCTTCCTCAAAACAGCCACCATACCTACCTATCATGGCATTTCCATAGCCATTCCAAGATATATTGCCATGCAACTTTCCACCGTTCCGTTTATTATGACACGCTCCATCATTGCCATGTTGCTAGCATGATCATGTAGTTGACATCGTATTTGTGGCAAGGCCACCCTTCATAATTCTTTCATACATGTCACTCATGATTCATTGCATATCCCGGTACACCGCCAGAGGCATTCATATAGAGTCATACTTTGTTCTAAGTATCGAGTTGTAATTGTTGAATTGTAAGAAAAATAAAAGTGTGATGGTCATCATTATTAGAGCATTGTCCCAAGTGAGGAAAGGATGATGGAGACTATGATTCCCCCATAAGCCGGGATGAGACTCCGGGCGAAAAAAAGAGGCCAAAAAAAAGAAGAGAAAGGCCCAAAAAAATGAGAGAAAAAGAGAGAAGTGACAATGCTACTATCCTTTTACCACACTTGTGCTTCAAAGTAGCACCAAGATCTTCATGATAGAGAGTCTCTCATTTTGTCACTTCAATATACTACTGGGAATTTTTCATTATAAAACTTGACTTGTATATTCCAATGATGGGCTTCCTCAAAATGCCCTAGGTCTTCGTGAGCAAGCGAGTTGGATGCACACCCACTTAGTTTCCGTTGTAGAGCTTTCATATACTTATAGCTCTAGTGCATCTGTTGCATGGAAATCCCTACTCACTCACATTGATATCTATTGATGGGCATCTCCATAGCCCGTTGATACGCCTAGTTGATGTGAGACTATCTTCCCTCTTTTTGTCTTCTCCACAACCACCATTCTATTCCACATAGTGCTACATCCATGGCTCACGCTCATGTATTGCGTGAAGATTGAAAAAGTTTTGAGAATGTTAAAGTATGAAACAATTGCTTGGCTTGTCATCGGGGTTGTGCATGATTTAAATATTTTATGTGGGGAAGATGGACCATAGCCAGACTATATGATTCTGTAGGGATAACTTTCTTTGTCCATGTTATTTTGAGAAGACATGATTGCTTTGATTAGTATGCTTGAAGTATTATTATTTTTTATGTCCATATGAACTTTTGTCTTGAATCTTTCGGATCTAAATATTCATATCACAATTAAGAAGATTTACATTGAAATTATGCCAAAGTATCACTCCGCATCAAAAATTCTTTTTTATCATTTACCTACTCGAGGACGAGCAGGAATTAAGCTTGGGGATGCCTGATACGTCTCCAACGTATCTATAATTTTTGATTGCTCCATGCTACTTTATCTACTGTTTTGGACTATATTGGGCTTTATTTTCCACTTTTATATTATTTTTGGGACTAACCTATTAACCGGAGGCCCAACCCAGAATTGGTGTTTTTGCCTATTTCAGTGTTTCGAAGAAACGGAATATCAAATGGAGTCCAAACGGAATGAAACCTTTGGGAACGTGATTTTCTCACCGAACGTGATCCAGGAGACTTGGACCCTACTCCAAGAAGTTCCAGAGGCGGTCACGAGGGTGGAGGTCGCCCCCTAGGTGCGCCCCCTACCTCGTGGGCCCCCTGTTGCTCCACCGACGTACTCCTTCCTCCTATATATACCTACGTATCCCCAAATGATCAGAACAGGAGCGAAAAACCTAATTCCACCGCCGCAACCTTCTGTATCCATGAGATCCCATCTTGGGGCCTGTTTCGGTGCTCTGGCGGAGGGGGCATCCACCATGGAGGGCTTCTACACCAACACCATAGCCCCTCCGATGAAGTCTGAGTAGTTTACTTCAGACCATCGGGTCCATAGCTAGTAGCTAAATGGCTTCTTCTCTCTTTTTGGATCTCAATATAATGTTCTCCCCCTCTCTCATGGAGATCTATTCGATGTAATCTTCTTTTTGCGGTGTGTTTGTTGAGACCGATGAATTGTGGGCTTATGATCCAGTATTATCTATGGAAAATATTTGAATCTTCTCTGAATTCTTTTATGTATGATTGAGTTATCTTTGCAAGTCTCTTCGAATTATCCTTTTTGGTTTGGCCAACTAGATTGGTAGTTCTTGCAATGGGAGAAGTGCTTAGCTTTGGGTTCAATCTTGCGGTGTCCTTTCCCAGTGACAGCAGGGGCGGCAAGGCATGTATTGTATTGTTGCCATCGAGGGTAACAAGATGGGGGTTTTATCATATTGCATGGATTTATCCCTCTACATCATGTCATCTTGCTTAAGGCATTACTCTGTTTTTAACTTAATACTCTAGATGCATGCTGGATAGCGGTCGATGAGTGGAGCAATAGTAGTAGATGCAGAATCGTTTCGATCTACTTGTCTTGGACGTGATGCCTATATACATGATCATTGCCTAGATATACTCATAACTATGCTCAATTCTGTCAATTGCCCAACAGTAATTTGTTCACACACCGTAGAATATCTATGCTCTTGAGAGAATCCACTAGTGAAACCTATGGCCCCCGGGTCTATTCTCATCATATCAATCTCTATCGCTTTATTTACTTGCTTTGCTTTTACTTTGCTTTTTTACTTTTCACTTTGCATCTATCTATCAAAAATACCAAAAAATATTATTTATCATCTCTATCAGATCTCACCCTCGTAAGTGACCGTGAAGGGATTGACAACCCCTAATCTCATTGGTTGCGAGTAGCTATCGTTTTGTGTAGGTACGAGGGACTTGTGTGTGGTCTCCTACTGGATTGATACCTTGGTTCTCAAAAACTGAGGGAAATATTTACGCTACTTTGCTGCATCATCCTCTCCTCTTCGGGGAAATCCAACGCAGTGCTCAAGAGGTAGCAGCGGCGCGCCGCGGCAAGACCCTTGCTGGGGCCCCCGGCAAGGCCGTCGCCAAGCATCCCGGCAAGGCCACCGCCAGGCCCGCACCAGCCAGTTTTCAACTGCCGTTCGTGCACAGCCGCCAACCCAACTAGCTGGGCAAGCACCAGCGTGGTAGCATGCAGACCTTTGTGGAGGCACCACCACCGCGCCACCTCAGCTGCCTGCCTGCCTACGTGGCGCCGCATGCGTGGCTGGCCGGGGCGCATGTCAAAGCCAGGAGGGGTGGCGACGGACGGGATGGGCCTCTCCCCCGTCCCCCAATAAAGTGACGGACACCTAAGCCCCGCATTTAATGCATCTTGTCCAGTAATACTAGTGATAACCTCGCAATGCTGTAGCACTTTCCACCTCATGTGTGCCACTGTTGCAGCCCCTTTTGCCTGTAAAAGGAGGCCCATGTCATACAGAGAAGGGATTCGGCTCTTTTGAACCTGGCTGCACCTAGAGCTAGTTCGGGAGCTCAAGAACACTAATACAACCACCAAAGCAGGATCGTAGGGTTTTACGCATCTTTGCGCCCCGAACCTGGGTAAATCCTCTGTGTTCCATCCCCTAGTCCCGCTCTTCTCACGATTCCGCGCCCCGCAACCGCAGAAGGGATTCCAGTGATCCCATAGGTGTCGTTTCCCACCGACACGAATAATGGCAATTCAACTAGAAAAAAAGTTTGGGCAGTTATGATACGGAAGATTCTAGAACAAAAGAGAACCACTGTTGTTTTGAGGTTTATGCATTATGCTTAAGTTCAACCATGGAGTCTGCTAGATTGTATATGTGGAAAATCCGATGGGGGCTAGAAGATGGTGCGAGGGGCCGAGTGGAGGGAGACTATGAAGGAATGCACAAGTGCGAGATCAATATTTAGAGAGAGGGGGTGAACACGTGCGCTGTTGCACGCAGTGGCGGAGCCATGAAAAATAAATCAGCTAGGGGGCAAAGCATTGCTCATCCTTTACGAGGAGGGTCGATTCATGAAATTAAACCTTTTTTAGCAGCAATTGTCTAATGATCACATTCATATCAGCCTTTATATATAGTGATGTTAGGGGGGGGGCAGGCCCCTTACTACCCTTGTCTTCGCCATTGTGCACGTGTCTGAGAGATGAAGTGGAAGGCATGGATGATGAGAGGGGGATGTTGGACATATAATTAATGTGGGTGTATTAGCTATATATGTTAATCCTATATAGAGAGGTATAGATTGATCGATGTGGACGTGGGAAAGCGGGTGAGACCTCACTAGATATATCGATTGATCGGTTTGTGTGGAAAACTATGAAAGATCTAGCTATATACACACATACATAGAGGAACATCAATCATTGCGCATGCACGCATGAGAGATAAAGAATGCCCGATATGATGGAGAGGGGGATGTGTGTGGGTGTGTGCCTTCATGGGAGACCGACCTGAAGAAAAAGATTGCATGCGTGCGATGGATAATGCCGATTGGTAGTGTGTGTGCATGCATGCATGAGAGAAAGTTAGTGGTACAATTATAAAGAGAAGACTACTGTGTGCGTGTAAAAGAATAGGTGGGGTCATAATCAATGTAAAGTTGAATTCAAATATTTGAATAAGAGATCCTGATGTTTGAAACCCATGCGTGCATGAATATAACGGAGGTCTGCGCGGTGTGGTTTGCAAACGAGCATGTTGTAATGTATACACATTGAACAAGGCCAGACTGGTTTGAATTTGAGATACCAATGGCAGACATCATTTGGCCACGTCGCATCCATGCATGGACACACTATTATAATCGGAGATGATGGGCGGCTTTCACATCACATATCTATATCTATACCCCTATATATATATTATATTATATATTTTTTATATTGTGTGTGGGTAACTTTAACTTTGAAAGATGGTCGTTGGATGAGGCGAATCTGATGGTCCAAAGATGGCAAATTTGAGCACTATCGGCCGTTGGATATCACCAGATTTCACCACATGTATAATCTAGAAGACTCCATGGTTGAACTTAAGCATAATGCACAAACATCAAAACACAAGCACTTCTTATTTGGTCTAGAATCTTCCATATCAGAATTGCCCAAATGTTTTTCTACATGATTTGCCATTATTTGTTTTTACTTTATGTCTTACAACGCACAATTCCATGAATCTTAAAATAGATGAGCTTTCTTAAAAAAACTAGATGATTTTGAATGAAATGAACTATAAGAATTAAAGGAACATCTACATCATGCATATATGGCTCAAAGCTTGCATGCTATAATGTGGTATTTATTCATAATTTGGTTGCCAAATCTCATGCGTGCAATGCAGGTGTACCTTACCCTAGTCTAAATGGTGTTTGTGTGTGTGTTGTGCGTGTTGAAGTGCAAATTGTCTTTTTTTGGTACACATTAAGCTTGTTCTTCCGAAATTTCAAGCCACGCTTTGTTTTGCGAAAATTGAAGCTAGCGTCTCTGTCTATCGTGCAGCGAAACTCCCGCCTCTTCAACCCGCGCCTTGTTAGCCCGAAATATTTAAGATATATCTTTGTCTCGTTGTGCTCCGACAACTTCCTCCATCTCAACCCGCGCCTTGCTATTCCGAAATTACAACGCGCGCGAAAATTCCCACCTCCTGTAAAATCCTGACACGTGAAATGCCCGTGGTACCCCTGAACCGAAAGAACCGCCTCAAATCGGTGGGGGGTACTTTCGTAACTTACCCCACATTTTGGACAAGCGCGTCTCTAAGCCATGGTTCCCCACTTCCATCCCATCCGCCCACCCATTCATACACTATCGTGGAATTAACACGTCAGATGTCCTCATGAAAGGACTTAGTCGTGGAGCCATCGCGACGGGTTAGCTTGAAGGGGTTAAACCGGACAAGGGACACCGGAGTTTTATACTAGTTCGGCCCCTTCGATGAAGGTAAAAGCCTACGTCTAGTTGTGATGGGAATTGATTGGGTTTCGATGACCAGGGAGAAAATATGCTTTACCTGAGTCTCGAGTTGTTGTTTCTTGTTCATGAACCGCCGTCGGGTCGTCCCTTCATATAAATAGGTTGACGCCCAGCTGGTCTACAGAGTCCCGAGGCCGACTCATACAAGTGTCCGGCTCGGTCTCTCCTTTCCTAACTTACAATACAAGTTACATAACCATGGCGTTTTACCACTATGGGCCCTAATCCGCCTTTGGGCTCCGGGCCTCTAAGATTCAGTAATAAAACGCCATCTTCTGGATCTTCGTGGGCTTCAACATAGTTGAGAGTGAACCGGGCCCTCCTGGCCGGTTTACACTCAGTAGTTATATCCCCAACATTAGGCCCCAGATTGATTTGAACCTGTTCATGTCAATCTTCAATACTTGAATAAATCTTGTGAACATCTCCTTATATTCTCGTAAACCGCCATGTTGTCTTCTCCTGTAAACTTTGTTAAACATCGTGACGTCATCCTCTGGTCACAGCAACGGACCATCATGACATCATCTCTGTATTAAAAAGATTCCCTTCATTAATAGTATCCCGAAAATCGAGGCGGCAGGTGCGCCCTCTTTGCCGCTTCAGGCCCCTCGATTCTTGCGACTGCTACTTATCCCTTTCTCCATATAAATAAAGCCGACGAGTCTTTGCATTCTTTCCCCTTGCCTCTTCTTCTTCCTCTCGTGAACCCCACTGCTCGAGCTCCACCGCCGCCACAGAGCGCACCGTCGTCTTCGTCTCTGGCCGCTGCATCACCCTGAATCGAATCAGAGTTTCGCGGCATCCCTCCGGAGTAGATCTGCACTGGTAAGTTTTCACTTTCCCGCATCTTTAGATCTATGCTAGGGTTCATGAGTTCATCTGTACAGTTCCTTGTCCATCTCAGTTCTTCGTTTTTCCTTCTATCATGGTTGCTTTGATCCAACAGTAGCGTAGATCTCGCGCGGTAGCTACTCCGCATCCATTTTCAGTACTAGTAGATCTTCCTTTTTTGTAAAGAATCCTTAGTAGGGCACACGACCTTCTCTGTTCTGCTTAACGCCATTATAGGTCGCAGAAATTTTTATTTATTGAAGCATGGTAGATCCAAATAAATTTCATCATTGTGTGAAACCTGTTTCTGTCAATACTTAGCAGATTTTCATCTCTGGCTCCTCCACCTAAGGGCGGTTTAAACCTTATTACTTGGTAATCCGCTACATGTCATTAGCCCTCACTTAAACCGCCGTCTTGTCTTAAATAACAAATTCCGGTTTAACTTACTTATATGCCTTCATCAAATTCCCCGGTTTAACACCGATTAGTACACACCAACCAACTGTCGTAAACCGGCCTTCATTTTTTCCTTTACAGTTTGTTTGCAAGATGACTAAGCAATTCGCCGCTTGCAACTGGGTTCTATCCCGGATCACGGAAACACAAATCAACGGATATGTTGTAACGGGCGCTTTAGCTTCAAAAAATGTCCTTCACTGGCGAGTTCCTGGCCCTGAGTGCCCTCCTGAGCGTCAAGATGGCAAAATTATTGTTTTTATGCAGCATCTAGACCGGAGCTTCAGCCCTCCCGGATCAAAAAAATTCTGGGATGTCCTTGCGAGCTTTCAACTCCATCCACAAGATATTGGACCAAATTCCGTATCAAATATATGCTTCAAGTATTTTGTGAAGTTTACCTTCAAGAAGAACCATTTGTTGAGATCTTCCGTGATATTTTCCACCTAAACCGTCGAACGGAGTTTTCTGATGGTCCTAAGACGGAACTTGGCGGGTTATCAATCCAGAAGAGGAAGGAAGTTGATTTCCCACATGCATCACACCACAGTCATCCCAAAGACTGGAACCAAACTTGGTTTTACTGTCAGAACACTGCCCCTGCTGAAGAGAATCCCTTGCCGGGTCACTGCCCTCACCGGCTTAGCAACGGCCACCCGTTACCTCTATGATTAACTGCCAAAGAACGGCAGACTTATGCTCCTCAACTCGCCAAGCTCCGGGCTCTCTTGGCCAACGATTTGACTGGTGTAGATCTCGTGCGCTGTTGGGTTAAATGGAACATCCTGCCCTTAAGTCACCGCTCTGGATTAATGCATGAGTATACCGGCGATGCCGAGGATCCCCAACAGTTTAATGAAATAGAAGTGACTAATGACGAAGTTACCAAATCGGTGGAGAAGATGCTAGATGATCCAATCGCCGCATGCAGCCAAACCAGGCTGGCCCCCTTTTACACCGCCAACAAACTGCCAGCGGTAAAGATTTTAACGTTGTACTCTCTTGATCCGCCTCCATTTTAACATTGTTCTAACAAATCTTTGTTTAATTTTTTTCAGCCCAATAGCTCCTTTTGGAAAAGGAAGACTTCAGATAAACCGGCCAGAGCTCCTCGTGCCAAGAGCAAAGCTACCAAGAAAGCAGCCAAGAAGAAGACCGGCGAAGCTGCTGATCCGCCCGAAGATGCTGAAGATTTGGATCAAGAGGTAGAACTTGACTCCCTTGGCTCCTTTTTCATACACCTTATTAACAATGACTATCATCAGGATGATGCGGAGGTCAGCTGTGCGGACCATGTTGAGGTAATCTCTCTTTCCTCCAATTCAGATCTCGTGCCGGTTCAACGATTTCGCCGTGCAGTTCCGAAAGTGAAAAGCTCTCACCCTCTTGCTTATTTGGATCCAAAATTTTCTTTGAAGACACAGCAACCTGAAGGGCTTCACACAACCCGACATAGCGGCCAGCAAGTCACCTCTTCTGGTTTACAGGATACACCAACCCGGAAGCATCGTCCAGAGGTTACTTGTTCTCCCGAAAAACTTTATCCTTTGAAGGGTTTCTTCCGGTACCCACTTAATACGTCTGATCCGAATTACCATGCGTCTTCCAACTCATCTGGAGGTTCATCAACCACTCAGCTACCTCCCCTCAAGACCGTCGCTGGGTAAGTTTCCATGTTTTTCGGTTTGTTTCTTCATGCATCGGTTTATCATACTAATCTTTATTTTGATGTTGCAGTGCCAAGGCCCGATTGAGCATGAAAGCCAAGACCAGCGGCCCCTCTGATGATGTTGAACCGGAGAAGACCCCAGACAATGCTGGTGAAAATGCTGATATTGTCATGGATGACTCTGCCCCACAAGACCCGGCTACTGATGCTAATCCGCCGAAGGCTGACCCGGAAACACATGTTGAAACATCAAGTCCACATGCCACTCCTCCAAGTCCAGTTGCTGATCCGCTGGGTTCGGCTGCTAATCCGCCAAGCCCTGCTGCCAATCCGCCAAGCCCTACTGCCAAACCGCCAAGCCCAGCCAAAGATAATGTCAATCCATCGAGCCCAGCCAAAGATGATGATGATGTTGTTGTCACTGGTACTGCTTATACCGCCCCAGCGAATCCAGTTGCTTTATCAAAGCATACTGCCAAGGATGAATTTGCTGCTATGGGCAAGGGGAAAGGGAAGACCGACTTGTCAAGCTATGTTAATGTAACGCCCCGGATTCGATGTGCCAGGTGTCACCCAGTTATTCATCGGTGTTGCCATGTCATGTGCTTGCGTGTTGCATTTTGTCATGTCATCATGTGCATTTCTTTTTGCGTTCGTGTTCGTCTCATGCATCCGAGCATTTTCCCCGTTGTCCGTTTTGCAATCCGACACTCCTATGTTCCCCAGTGCACCCCTCTTGTCTCTTTTCGTGAGTGGGTGTTAAACGTTCTCGGAATGGACCGAGTCTTGCCAAGCGGCCTTGGTACAGCACCGGTAGACCACCTGTCAAGTTTCATGCCATTTGGAGGTCGTTTGATACTCCTACGGTTAACCGGGTAACCGTAAAAGCCCTCTTTGTCTTGCAGCCCAACACCCCTCCAAAGTGGCCCAAAACCCAGCAAACTCCCCTCCATGCTCTCGGTCGTTCGATCACGACCGTTTGGGAGAAAACCGCACCTCATTTGGACTCTCCTAGCTCCCAGAATCTATAAATAGGTCCTCCCCTCCATTTTTCGCAGATGAATCCCCCCTAACCCTAGATCCACCTCCCCTCTCCGCACCGGACGAAACCCCCACCGACGGACATGTCCGCCGTTGCCGTCCGCCCTCTCCGGAGCCGCCACGTGGCGCCCCTGCGCCCACATCGCCGCCGGGCCTGCCGAGCCCATCTCCGGCCCGCTCTGGGCCACGGCGGGCCCGATCCGCCCGGCCACCTCGCCGCCCGCTCCTCTCGTCCCCGCCGCCTCGCGC
>NC_041381.1:111184345-111186838 GCF_002162155.2 Triticum dicoccoides | reverse complement strand
GAGCTCGCCCCCGCCTCCACCGCGCCCCCCCCCCCTGCCGGGATCCGGCCGGATCCGGCCCGATCCGGCTGAGGGAGCTGATTCGTCTTCCCCGCGCTCTGGGCGCCGTCTCCTCCAACTCCGGCGAGATTTCGGCGAGATCCACGCCGTCGTTGATTTTTCTGAGAGGGTAATATTTTTCTAAGTATCGAAATATATTGCATTCTGGTGCCATGTTCATCGTATCATAACTCCATGCATACTACTCCGGTTCGTGCGTGTAATATATCAAAATGTTCATCATGAGATGCTATTCATTTTGTTATATTGTGCCATGTTTGTTTGAGATCCTCTTGTTACCCGAATCATCGGTGCAATAGTGCAATATGATGTTAATCTGCTGAAACTGTTATAACGTGTTGTTTTGTCTTTTTTGTTGCATTTGATGTGTGCATCCTATGAGCTTGATGTATACATTTGTTTTGTTCTATGACATGCCATATTTATAGTGGTGTCATTCATGTATTTTTGTGAGTCTTGTAGTGAGTGCATCGAGCTTGTGAAATAGGGTACATGCTATTGCTGTTTTGCTAGACAGATTCTGCTGTATCATGATGCTATGGAAACCTGCTGCTACAAGTCATTCTATGCATAATCTGGAGATGTTCACTAAGGATGATTTGTTATACATGTCATGCTCTATCCATTCATGACCCTGGTTTCATTTATAGCCTTCTGTAACTTGTTGTTATCTTGCTCCAAAGTTGCTAAATAATGTTGCTGTCAGCCTGTTAACATTAAGTTCAGTTTTGCCATGTGTTTTGCTAGTGAACCATGCACCCTATGAACTTTATCTTGACATGTTTAGCTTTATAAATATGCCATCTTACTGTTGGTTGCCTTTCCATGCCTTGTATTTCTCTGTGGTGAGTGCTTCAAGCTCACCAACATGCCTACTTATTGTTGTTCCTGCCATGTATGAATCTGTCATATAACTTTCTATGTTTACATGGGTGCCATCCTATTTTCTTTGCCCTTCTGGCTCATGGTCAGTAACGGACTTTTGTTATATGCAATTAGTAGATTCATGCCATGCCATTTTTTGCCATGATAAGTTCTTGTAACATGTTGTTTGATAGCTGTAAACATTGCAACCTGATGTTATTTCTGCAAAGTCTGAAACTGTTAATATATGCAATCTTGCCATGTGTTTTTGAGCATGTTCTAGTGATTTCTGGAGATAGCTGAGTGTTCATGTTTTATTACGCTTTACCTGTACATGATGACCATGCCTATTATTTTCATATTGTGTTACTGTAGCATGTTGTTTTGATGCTTGCAATATGCCTAGTTGCTGTTTTGGACAGCTTGTCCTTCAAACTTGTATAGAGTGTATGTGTTGCACCGTTGCCCCCTTTTGAGTGTGCTCTATATGAAACTTGCTTGATATTGCATGTTGTTTCATATTATCATGTTGCATCCTTGTTTTGAGGTGTTTTCTTGATGTTTGGGTGCATTTTGCATCAATGCCATGTTTAACTTGTTTTGCTCATATCTTCTAGGCCGTAGCTCCAAATCTAATGAACTTTATATGTAACTTGACTAGAATCTTGTGTAGATCATCTTGGTGCATTTTAACTTTCTGTTTAACAACTTGAACATAAGTTTTATTCAGATCTGGACCAATTTCGAAATTTGCATATGAGGACTTACCGGAATTGTTATATGTTGTTTCCGGCCTCATTTAAACTTGCTTTGATGTGTTGCTCTTGTATGCATCATCACTTGCCATGAGTAGCCTCATGTAGCTTTGTCATGCATCATGCTTGTTGTGCATCATGTCTTGTTCATGTGTGGTGTGTTTACCATGTTGTGTGCTTCTTCTCGATAGTTCCTGTTTCGTTGCGGTCGTGAGGATTCGTTCGTCGACGCTTGGTTCGTCTTCGTGGCTTCATCTTCTTCATGGACTCGTTCTTCTTCCTTGCGGGATTTCAGGCAAGATGACCGTCACCTTGTTTCTCATTACTATCATTGCTATGCTAGTTGCTCCGTTCTATCGCTTTGCTCTTCAAGCCTCCCAAACTGCCATGTCAGCCTCTAACCTTTTCAACCTTCCTAGCAAACCGTTGTTTGGCTATGTGACCGCTTTGCTCAGCCCCTCTTATAGCGTTGTTAGTTGCAGGTGAAGTTGAAGATTGCTCCATGGTGGACAGGATTATGTTGGGATATCATAATATCTCTTATATTATTAATGCATCTATATACTTGGTAAAGGGTGGAAGGCTCGGCCTTATGCCTGGTGTTTTGTTCCACTCTTGCCGCCCTAGTTTCCGTCATACCGGTTTTATGTTCCCGGATTTTGCGTTCCTTACGCGGTTGGGTGATTTATGGGACCCCCTTGACAGTTCGCTTTGAATAAAACTCCTCCAGCAAGGCCCAACCTTGGTTTTACCATTTGCCTCACCTAGCCCTTTTTCCCTTGGGTTTCCGGAGCCCGAGGGTCATCTTTATTTT
>NC_041381.1:111101836-111184055 GCF_002162155.2 Triticum dicoccoides | reverse complement strand
TGGCAACTTGGGTTACATCGGTACATGTACGCTTAGGTTATCTGGTGTGCCCTGAGAACGAGATATGTGCAGCTCCTATCGGGATTTGTCGGTGCAGCGGGTGGTCTTGCTGGTCTTGTTTTACCATTGTCGAAATGTCTTGTAAACCGGGATTCCGAGACTGATCGGGTCTTCTTGGAAGAAGGAATATCCTTCGTTGATCGCGAGAGCTTATCATGGGCTAAGTTGGGACACCCCTGCAGGGTATAAACTTTCGAAAGCCGTGCCCACGGATATGTGACAAATGAGAATTTGTTAATGTCTGGTTGTAGATAACTGGACACCAGATCCGATTTAAAATGCATCAACCGTGTGTGTAGCCGTGATGGTCTCTTTTCGGCGCAGTCCAGGAAGTGAACACGGTCTTTGGGTTATGCTTGACGTAAGTAGGAGTTCAGGATCACCTCCTGATCATTACTAGTTCACGACCGTTCCGCTTGCTCTCTTCTCGCTCTTATTTGCGTCGGTTAGCCACCATATATGCTTAGTCGCTACTGCAACCTCACCACCTTATCCATTCCTTACCCTTTAAGCTTTTGCTAGTCTTGATACCCATGGTAATGGGATTGCTGACTCTCGTGGCTCACAGATTACTACAAAAACAGTTGAAGGTATAGGTTATGCGATGTTCATGATGTGAGAGCGATGATTGCTTGTTTTGGAGTTCTTCTTCTGCTTCTTCGATCAGGGGATAGGTTCCAGGTCGGCAGCCTGGGCTAGCAGGGTGGATGTCGTTTGAGTTTCTGTTTGTGTTTCATCCGTAGTCGGATGTTGGTCTTTTGTATGGTGTGTTGTTGTATTTATGTGGCATTGTATGCCTTATGTATGTATTCCCATCTATTATGTAATGTCTTGTGTATGTATTCCCATCTATTATGTAATGTCTTGTGTAATGCCTTGTGTATGTATTCCCATCGTATGCCTTATGTATGTATTCCCATCGTATGTCTTGCAAAAGCGTACCAATATGCGGTTCTATCCTTGGTGGGACCTTCGAGTCTCTTTAGGATAGTATCGCATAGTGGCCGTGACAGTTAATCCTTCTGCTCAAGATCTTCATTCCGGATTCTTGAACCGGCTTTACACCAGCCGAGATTATGAAGCCGGTTTGGTGAATCTGATGAAGGAACGCTATGAGTTACTCTTCCAAACACCTTCCTCTTTAGTTTGTACATTCATTGTATTGTAGCCCCCAAGGGCCGGTTTATCTTTTGAAGATAAACCAGGACTTTAAAGAGAAAGAATACTTCAACTGTGTAGCCCCCAAGGGCCGGTTTGTCTTGTAAAGATAAACTGGGACTTTTATACTTCATACTATACTTTTTTGACTTTCCTCGTGTATTTTCCTGATCAAAACACACATTAGCCCCCAAGTGCCAAGATTAAAACTTGTATTGATCCTTGGGACTTCAAACAATCAGTAGTAAAGAAACAATCTGCATTAGCCCCCAAGTGCTAAGTGTATAACTTGTTATATGCTTGGGACTTTTGATAAAACATTTAACATGCTCCTCATCTGATTGTGGCAGGCTGATATAAATCACCAAGGCTCTCAAATTCTTGATCTTCAAGAGAACGTCAAGTCTCAACAAGCAGAAATGTTTAAGGCAAAAGATGAGCTTAAAACCACTTTAGCAGCCATGGAACAACTCAAAGAAGGGTTTAAGACGGAGCATGCCAACTAGGAGACTGAAAGGAATGCATTGGTGAAGCGGGCGGAAGACGCCGAGTCAGCTCTTAAACCGGTGGCGGAAGAGCTATCTGGGTTGAAGCGCCCAGTGAATGCCATGACTTCTGCAATTTTTGGTAAGTATTCTTGCCAAGGCTTCTTGAATGACCATCCTTATAATTTGTCGGTTTAACATGAAATCTTAAACCGGTGTAGGTGGCCGCATTACTCATTTGGGTTCTGACATGCGGATGAAGCTAAAGGCAGCATATACTTTGATTGAACAACTGTATACCGATACCCAACGGGTTATCTGTGCAGCTTCATACAACAATCCAACCCCAACATTTATCAAGGATACTTTAGCAAGGTTATCCATGATGCCAGCACATATAGAAGAGATGAAGCGATCTGCTGCCAGGGCTGGCGCTTTGTTGGCCCTTACTCGAGCTAAAGCATGGATAACTGACCTGGATCCGGTTGATATTGCCAAGGGCTTTCCTAGTGAACAAGAAAAGAGGGCAGAGTTTGATAACGAAGCCCTAAAAAATGTGACATGGGAGATGCATCCTCTGGCGAGTCAATTGGCAGAAGAAGCTAACTTGACGGTTCACCGGTCCTTCTACGATGCCAACAACAAACGGATTGACACTGTCATGCCAGAAGTGCAAAATCTTATTCTGCCAATCCATAAGCACACTTACACCCCTGACGTTGATCCAGCTGAACTTATAAGTGAAGAGTCTGTCTTTCAGGCCTTAACCCGGTTTGACTGGACCACCATAGACTTCCAGCCACTGGATGAGAAAGAGGAGGCTGAACCGACACCAGATGATCCATCAGCTTCACGTCAACATGGTGACGAGGCTTGATCCGACAATCTGATTGATGCTTTATAAACTTTGTTCTGTGGAAAGAACAATTCCATATTTTGGGCCTTAAAGCGCCTTTAATAGGCTAGTTAAAATACTTTGATCTGCTGCCATCGTGCACTGGGATATACGTTGCTTGATCCGCCATGCCAATTTCAATGTTGTCTTATATATCTTTATAATATTATGCAATCCCTATGTCTGCATGAAAAGAACTATCCGGGCGGTTTACCGCTGGACAGGTCATAGTGCCCAAGATAAAGCCTGGCTAATAACCAAAACGGAATAAATATGGAATAACTCATACCTGTGATATGAAGCCACTTAGTAAGGGTGATGTCAGGACCCCGACTCAATGTCACATCGATCTAGCTGTAACACCTCATATCACTTTGCGGCCTCACGCACGGTATTCCCACGGGTGTCGCCTTACCTTTTCCCGGGACCGTTTGCGCCTTTTGGCTCACGTATATGATAGTGTCGCTAGCATCCATATGATAAGGAGCCCGGGCTGACATGACTAGCTGTAAACCCAAAGTGGCATAGACTTACAGGAACAAGCATCCATGACCCAGCTTCGAACGTGTCGGTCATCAGCAAGTGGGTCCGGGCTGTAGCACTGGGCTAGCAGGACTCCGGTAAACCGGGCTGTAGCGGGCTAACAGGACTCCGGTACTCAATGCGTGACATTTCCCCGAAGGGACAGACACATGAACGAAGAAGGACACATGCCGGCTTGCCTAAGTGTTCCAGAGCAGTAGCAAGCTACCATGGCTCAGCGGTAACACTAGGAGACATTTCCCGGTAAGAGAGGCTACTAAAGATAAACAACTAGATAGTCAGATCCCACACATACCAAGCATTTCAATAACATACACACAATATGCTCGGTATGTGCAAATACAACATGGCATCACAACATGACTCTACGACACAAGTACTTTATTTAAGGCTCAGAGAGCCATACATAACATACACAAGGTACGGGTCTCACGACCCAGCATTCAAGTCATACAGTCATACAAACCAACAGCGGAAGTAACTTGTCTGAGTACAGACAACTAATAAAATAAAAGAGGCTTGGAAAGCCTAGCTATACTACGTGGTCCTTCACAAGCTCAGGATCACCACCTGGGCCTTAGCCTACTCATTGATGTCAACGTCTACGTAGAACCCATCAGAAGGGGTTGCAGCGTCTTCTGTAAAAATGTAAATTATAGCAACATGAGTACAAAGGTACTCAGCAAGACTTACATCAGATCCTATATACATGCATATTATCAAGAAGGGTTGGTGGAGTTATTGCAGCAAGCCAGCTTTGACTCTTGGCTAGGCTAACCTACGAGACTCCAACTTGAAATGGTTTTGCGCACACGAGTCCACTACTCACCAATTCAATACACTACCGAGGATCCACCTCCGTCTTCCTACGGAAGAGCCATCCTCGGCACTCACACTTATCTTGAGGCTTTTAGTAGTTTCCATTTACTTGTCTATGAACTGTATAGGCAACCAAGTAGTCCTTTACCGCGGACGCGGCTGTTCGAATAGATCATGTTAACCCTGCAGGGGTGTACTTCTTCATACATGTTTCCACCACTTAGCGTCTGCACACGACATGTGCTCGGCAGACTTCAAGCGAAAGCCGACGTGGGTGTAGACCACGACATACCTAAACACCTAAGCCTCTAGTCCAGGTTTATCGCCTATCCAGGTTCCATCCGCAGGGAGTCCGACCGAGGTTTCCCATACGGCCCCGAACGATGTGAACAGGGTTCCCGAGATACCTAACGGGTATTCGGTACACCCGGCCACGTACCTACCGCATCATAGCCCACCCCTATGGTTAGCGCTGTCCACGGCCTCCGGTAGGCTACAAACACCAGAAACTACTTGCAACTCCTGGACAGAGAGCTAGGGTGAATAAGAAGTCGAGCGGGGTCATATTTCAGGGCCCAATGCATGGTAGTAGCTGATTCTTAAATCACACATACAGATCTCAGTGCTTAAGGTCGGCTTCAATGAAACAACCCACCATGTACTCCTACATGGCCTCTCATCGATACCTTTACCAAATCGTGTTCACCACACCACTCCCATTACCGACATAATCATTTCACTCTAGCCCATCACCCAGATGAACCAGACCTGACACGACTCTAAGCATAGCAGGCATAGCAAGGTAGGAACAACACATACATATGGCTCAATCAACTCCTACACATGCTAGTGGGTTTCATCTAGTTACTGTGGCAATGACAGGTCATGCAGAGGAAATGGGTTCAACTACCGTAACACACAGCAGTTTGAAACGCGTTGTCTTAATGCAGTAAAAGAGAGCAGGAGCGAGAACATGGGATTGTATCGACATGATCAAATGGTTGGTTTCTTGCCTGATGGTTCGATGCACTGATACGATTCTTCGTTAGGGTAATCACGATACTCCTCGGAGGCAGAACCTGTCGCAAAGGACACCGATACACAACCATCACCAAACAATGTGCAACAATATGATGCATGCATGAAACATGGCAATATGAGTGTGTTGGGCTAATGCAACTAAAACCAGAAGGGTTTGAACCAATTTGAATCAAAGATTCAAATTTCAAACTCAAACATGGCCCTTTAAAGTGTTTTTCCTTGTTCTGCATTAAACATCAAGTTAACTTGTTTAGTCATGCATGAAAATAGTATAGATGGGTAGATTGGATTTTTCTGATCATTTTTCATATATAGTTTGTCTGATTTGGAGTTACAGAATAAAAGTTATGAATTTTTGAAGTTTAAATTATATTCTGGAATTTCCTATATTAGATTAATTCCAGAAAATCAGTTATCGCATCAGCCTGACGTCAGTGTGACGTCAGCAGGTCAACGGAACACGTCCGGGTCAAACCTGACAGTGGGTCCCGCATGTCAGGGTGATTAAATTAATTAAAGTTTAATTAAAACTAAACCTGTTTAATTAACAGGGCTGGGCCCCACCTGTCATTGACTCAGAGGAGTCAACCAGGGCCCACCCGTTGTCAAACCCGGGTCGGCTGCACCGGCGTTTAGCCGCCGGCGAGCCCGACGCGGCGGCGGAAGTGATTTTTGCCGTTCCGGCAACCAAACGAGCCGCGGAGGGCACCGGAGCGGAGCTGAGGTCAAGCCGCAGCTCTTGGTGGAGTCCGTTGGGGTCGGGGTGGCCGGAGTTGGCGCCGGCGACGACTTTGGCGGCCACCGGAGTTCGGCCAAAGTCGAACTTGTCGCTAGGGGGATCGGTGAGGTGCGGGGAGTGCACGGTTGGGCCCAACGCAGCGTGGTGAGTGCGTTGGACACCGCGGGTTGGCCGGAGGATGGCCGGGAACACGTCGGCGACGAGATCCGCGGCGGTGCGTGCGTGTGATCTTCGTGCGGTGGCTACACGGCTCGGGAATGAGAGAGAGAGGGTCGGAGGGGTAGCCAGGCTCACAGCGCTCCCGTAGAGGCCACCGGCGGGGTCGGGGACGAGCTGAGGCGGCGACGGCGTTGAAGGGGATCTCCGGCGACGGCGAGCTCGGGCGAGGTCGGTGCGGTGGTCTCGGGCCGCACGAGCACACGGGGCTCGGCTAGCTCGATGAAGTGGACGGTGGCGGAGCTCCTGGACATGGTGGCACGGCGTGGGGTGGACGGAGGGCGTGGCTACGGCGAGGGGGTGGCGGCGATGGCGTCGGCCATGGCGTGGGAGACCGAGGGGGAGGAGCTGGAGAGAGGAGGGGGTGTCTGGGGGTTCAGGGGAGAGAGGGAGGGCGATTCACGGCGTTAGCCGGGCGAGGGAGGCGGCGAGGCGGCGAGCAGGTGCGTGGCACTCATGCGGTGCTCGCCGTCGAGCACCTGCCTGCCTGCCTGGCCGGCAAGCAGCTCGCTGGCGCGGTGCTGGGCTGGGCCGGCAGGTGGGCCGGGTGCTGGGCGCCAGGTAAGCTTTTCCCATTTTCTTCTGTTTTCTGTTTTTTTAATACTTCTGCAACTTTTTTGAATTAAATAAAATACTTAGGCAACTCCTAAAATCACCAAACTACTCCTGGTCCATAGTTGGATTATTTCCAACATGAAACATTTTAGTTTGGAGATATTTGAGCATTTAAATATTTTATATAATTTTAAATGCCCAAATTCAAATATTTATGATTTAATTCAAAAACCCTAGGATGGCCTAGGAAAATGTGCACCACTTTTGGCAGAGGTTCTAAACCAAGACAAAAAATGATGGGCATTTTAGAAGGGCATTTCAGGTTCATTGAAAATTATTTTTAGTAACCCTAGTTGGTTTCAGAGGGGACTGGGGGTTCTGTCATCCCCATTTCAAGTTTCTGATGAAAGAGTAAACATGATGCAACACTCTAATGCATGAACTAGCTAGGGTGTGACAGGTGAAAACCCAAATTTTTGGCTGTTATATCCCTTCCCCTATAATGATAGGATGAATAAGTCATGCCGGGTTATAATGAACACCAAATGATCCTACTGGCGACATATAGTCAAAGCCAGGCCGGGTTAACAAACACCGGTTTGATAAGATGGTCTAACAACTTATAGCTGAAAGCAAAGCCGGGTTAACAAACATCGGGTTAACATGATGACTGAAAAGCCACACCAGGTCAAAAGACACCGGTTCAAAATAAATTCATCAAAAAGGTGAAAACTTGGCAAAAAAAGCAAACAAGAACCCATGTAGTCAAGGCTTTTCAAGGGCTGCCAGGCCCAAATTCAAGGCTTTTCATGGGCTGTCAGGCCACTGAGTTAAACCATTTTGCAAAGCCTTTTAAGATGGGCCTCCAACTAACCAATCGTCGTTTTAACTTTGACAAGTTCAGGGTCTGTATAAGATTGACTTGTCAAACGTTCGGCGTGTCATGCCAGGATTACCTGGATAGGAGTGGCTTACTTGATAAAGGCAGGTTAACTCGGGGTTTTAGGTGAATACACCAGGCTTCCAAGCCGTGGGTCGATACCCAATTACAAGGGTCCTTTTCAAACTCTTTGTGGCTTTTGCACAAAAGATCCCCCAAGTAACTTTGTGAGCTGTGCTCAATGGGTGCCTATATTTGAGTTGTGCATAGCATCTAGACTCTCTTTGGCCCCTTGGGTGTGAAGCTCCCAAGCTGTGTTGTGGCATGATAGCTAGTTTAACAGGTAGTACTTCGCTTTGTCAGCTGAAGCCCCCATGTAAACAAAGAGATTTGAAGAAGAAACGGCAGAGGCCCTACTTATAGCAAGGATGTCGGTTTATTATATTGATCATAATATATACATTGTTGAAATATGTACATAAGAAAAGCCTATGGCTCAAGTGTAGTAAGGCCGAAGGAGAGCTATGTTCCACGGCCGTCGGGTCTCCTCCTCAGAACTGCGTGAGTCTTCTCAAATGTCAATGAGGTAGTATGATCCGTTGTGCAGATTTTTGCTGACCACAGAACTGCGTGAGTCTTCTCAAACGTCAAGGTTGGGATAACTTGTGCATATCGGTCTGATCCTGGATGAGCCGGAGCACTAAGTCGCCTTCTTGAAAGGTGTTGGAAATATGCCCTAGAGGCAATAATAAAAGGATTATTATTATATTTCCTTGTTCATGATAATTGTCTTTATTCTTGCTATAATTGTATTATCTGGAAATCGTAATACACGTGTGAATACATAGACCATAATATGTCCCTAGTAAGCCTGTAGTTGACTAGCTCGTTGATCAACAAATAGTCATGATTTCCTGACTATGGACATTGGATGTCCTTGCTAACGGGATCACATCATTAGGAGAATGATGTGATGGACAAGACCCAATCCTAAGCATAGCACAAGATCGTGTAGTTCGTTTTGCTAGAGCTTTTCCAATGTCAAGTATCTTTTCCTTAGACCATGAGATCGTGTAACTCCCGGATACCGTAGTAGTGCTTTGGGTGTACCAAACGTCACAACGGAACTGGGAGATTATAAAGGTGCACTACAGGTATCTCCGAAAGTGTCTGTTGGGTTGACATGGATCGAGACTGGGATTTGTCGCTCCGTATGACGGAGAGGTATCTCTGGGCCCACTCGGTAATGCATCATCATAATGAGCTGAAAGTGACCAAGTGTTTGGTCACGGGATCATGCATTACGGTACGAGTAAAGTGACTTGCCGGTAACGAGACTGAACGAGGTATTGTGATACCGATGATCGAGTCTCGGCCAAGTAACGTACCGATTGACAAAGGGAATTGCATATGGGGTTGACTGAATCCTCGACGTCGTGGTTCATCCGATGAGATCATCGAGGAGCATGTGGGAGCCATCATGGGTATCCAGATCCCGCTGTTGGTTATTGACAGGAGAGCCGTCTCGGTCATGTCTGCATGTCTCCCAAACCCATAGGGTCTACACACTTAAGGTTCGGTGACGCTAGGGTTGTATGAATATGAGTATGCAGCAAACCGAATGTTGTTCGGAGTCCCGGATGAGATCCTGGATGTCACGAGGAGTTCCGGAATGGTCCGGAGGTAAATAATTATATATAGGAAGTGCTGTTTCGGCCATCGGGAAAGTTTCGGGGTCACCCGGTATTGTACCGGGACCACCGGAAGGGTCCCGTGGGTCCGTCGGGTGGGGCCACCTATCCCGGAGGGCCCCATGGGCTGAAGTGGGAGGGGAACCAGCCCCTAGTGGGCTGTTGCGCCCCCCTTGGGCCCCCCCTGCGCCTAGGGTTGGAAACCCTAAGGTGGGGGCGCACCACTTGCCTTGGGGGGCACTCCACCCCCCCTGGCCACCGCCCCCCTTGGGAGATTCAATGTCCAGGGCCGGCGCCCCCCCCCTGGGGGCCTATATAAAGGAGGGGGGAGGGAGGGCAGCCGCGCCCTGAGTCTTGGCGCCTCCCTCCCCCTGCTACACCTCTTCCTCCTCCCGTAGTTGCTTGGCGAAGCCCTGCCGGAGTCCTGCTGCATCCACCACCACGCCGTCGTGCTACTGGATCTTCATCAACCTCTCCTTCCCCCTTGCTGGATCAAGAAGGAGGAGACATCATCCGCTCCGTACGTGTGTTGAACGCGGAGGTGCTGTCCGTTCGACACTTGGTCATTGGTGATTTGGATCACGGCCAGTACGACTCCATCATCCCCTTTCTCTTGAAAGTTTCCGCTCGCGATCTACAAAGGTATGTAGATGCACTCCTATCACTCGTTGCATAGATTAACTCATAGATGGATCTTGGTGAAACCATAGGAAATTTTTTATTTTCTGCAACGGTCCCCAACAGTGGCATCATGAGCTAGGTCTATGCGTAGTTCTCTATTGCACGAGTAGAACACAATTTTGTTGTGGGCGTAGATCTTGTCAACTTGCTTGCCGCTACTAGTCTTATTTTGCTTCAGCGGTATTGTGGGATGAAGCGGCCCGGACCGACCTTACACGTACGCTTACGTGAGACAGGTTCCACCGACTGACATGCACTAGTTGCATAAGGTGGCTAGCGGGTGTCTGTCTATCCCACTTTAGTTGGAGCAGATTCGACGAAAAGGGTCCTTATGAAGGGTAAATAGAAGTTGACAAAATCACGTTGTGGTTATTCATAGGTAAAAAAACGTTCTTGCTAGAACCCAATTGCAGCCACGTAAAAGATGCAACAACAATTAGAGGACGTCTAACTTGTTTTTGCAGCAATTGTCATGTGATGTGATATGGCCAGAAGTTGTGATGAATGATGAATGATATATTGTGATGTATGAGATCATGTTCTTGTAATAGGAATCACGACTTGCATGTCGATGAGTATGACAACCGGCAGGAGCCATAGGAGTTGTCTTTATTTTGTATGACCTGCATGTCATTGAAGAACGCCATGTAAATTACTTTACTTTATTGCTAAACACGTTATCCATAAAAGTAGAAGTAGTCGTTGGCGTGACAACTTCATGAAGACACAATGATGGAGATCATGATGATGGAGATCATGGTGTCATGCCGGTGACGAACATGATCATGGAGCCCCGAAGATGGAGATCAAAGGAGCTATATGATATTGGCCATATCATGTCACTATTATATAATTGCATGTGATGTTTATTATGTTTATGCATCTTGTTTACTTAGAATGACGGTAGTAAATAAGATGATCCCTTATAATAATTTCAAGAAAGTGTTCCCCCTAACTATGTGCTTTTGCTAAACTTCGTCGTTTCGAAGCACCACGTGATGATAGGGTGTGATAAATCCTTACGTTCACATACAACGGGTGTAAGATAATTTTACACATGCAGAACACTTAGGGTTAACTTGACGAGCCTAGCATGTACAGACATGGCCTCGGAACACAGAGACCAAAAGGTCGAACATGAGTCGTATGGAAGATATGATCAACATGGAGATGTTCACCGATGATGACTAGTCCGTCTCACGTGATGATCGGACACGGCCTAGTCGACTCGGATCGTGTAACACTTAGATGACTAGAGGGATGTCTAATCTGAGTGGGAGTTCATTAAATAATTTGATTAGATGAACTTAATTATCATGAACTTAGTTTAAAACCTTTGCAAATATGTCTTGTAGATCAAATGGCCAACGCTCATGTCAACATGAACTTCAACGCGTTCCTAGAGAAAACCAAGCTGAAAGATGATGGCAGCAACTATATGGACTGGGTCTGTAACCTGAGGATCATCCTCATAGCTTCCAAGAAAGCATATGTCCTAGATGAACCGCTAGGTGAAGCACCCATCCCAGAGAACCAAGACGTTATGAACGTTTGGCAGTCATGTGCTAATAATTACTCCCTCGTTCAGTGCGGCATGCTTTATAGCATAGAACCGGGGCTCCAAAAGCGTTTTGAGAAACACGGAGCACATGAGATGTTCGAGGAGCTGAAAATGGTTTTCCAAGCTCATGCCCGGGTCGAGAGATATGAAGTCTCCGACAAGTTCTATAGTTGTAAGATGGAGGAAAATAGTTCTGTCAGTGAGCATATACTCAAAATGTCTGGGTTGCACAACCGCCTGTCCCAGCTGGAGATCAACCTCCCGGACGAGGCGGTCATTGAAAGAATCCTTCAGTCGCTCCCACCGAGCTACAAGAGCTTTGTGTTGAACTACAATATGCAGGGGATGGTGAAGACCATTCCTGAAGTATTTTCCATGCTGAAGTCAGCAGAGGTTGAAATCAAGAAAGAACATCAAGTGTCGATGGTCAATAAGACCACTAAGTTCAAGAAGGGCAAGGGTAAGAAGAACTTCAAGAAGGACGGCAAGGATGTTGCCGCGCCCGGTAAGCCAGTTGCCGAGAAGAAGTCAAAGAATGGACCCAAGCCTGAGACTGAGTGCTTTTATTGCAAAGGGAAGGGTCACTGGATGCGGAACTGCCCAAAATACTTAGTGGACAAGAAGGCCGGTAACACCAAAGGTATATTTGATATACATGTAATTGATGTGTACCTTACTAGTACTCGTAGTAACTCCTGGGTATTTGATACTGGTGCCGTTGCTCATATTTGTAACTCACAGCAGGAGCTGCGGAATAAGCGGAGACTAGCGAAGGACGAGATGATGATGCGTGTCGGGAATGGTTCCAAGGTCGATGTGATCGTCATCGGCACGCTACCTCTACATTTAACTACGGGATTAGTTTTAAACCTCAATAATTGTTATTTAGTGCCAAGTTTGAGCATGAACATTGTATCTGGATCTCATTTGATATGAGATGGCTACTCATTTAAATCCGAGAATAATGGTTGTTCTATTTATATGAGAGATATGTTTTATGGTCATGCCCCGATGGTCAATGGTTTATTCTTAATGAATCTCAATCGTAATGTTACACATATTCATAGTGTCAATACCAAAAGATGTAAAGTTGATAACGATAGTCCCACATACTTGTGGCACTGCCGCCTTGGTCACATTGGTGTCAAGCGCATGAAGAAGCTCCATGCTGATGGACTTTTAGAGTCTCTCAATTATGAATCATTTGACACGTGCGAACCATGCCTCATGGGCAAAATGACCAAGACACTGTTCTCCGGAACAATGGAGCGAGCAACCAACTTATTGGAAATCATACATACCGATGTGTGCGGTCCAATGAGCGTTGAGGCTCGCGGAGGATATCGTTATGTTCTCACTCTCACTGATGACTTGAGTAGATATGGGTATGTCTACTTGATGAAACACAAGTCTGAGACCTTTGAAAAGTTCAAGGAATTTCAGAATGAGGTAGAGAATTGACGTGACCGAAAGATAAAGTTCCTACGATCAGATCGTGGAGGAGAATATTTAAGTCATGAATTTGGTACACAATTAAGGAAATGTGAAATCGTTTCACAACTCACGCCGCCTGGAACACCTCAGTGTAACGGTGTGTCCGAACGTCGTAATCGCACTCAATTGGAGATGGTGCGATCTATGATGTCTCTTACCGATTTAACGCTATCATTTTGGGGATACGCTCTAGAGACAGCTACATTCACTTTAAATAGGGAACCATCTAAATCCGTTGAGACGACACCGTATGAATTATGGTTTGGGAAGAAACCTAAGCTGTCGTTTCTAAAAGTTTGGGGATGCGATGCTTATGTCAAGAAACTTCAATCTGAAAAGCTCGAACCCAAGTGGGAAAAATGCGTCTTCATAGGATACCCTAAGGAAACCATTGGGTATACCTTCTACTTAAGATCCGTGGGCAAGATCTTTGTTGCCAAGAACGGATCCTTTCTGGAAAAAGAATTTCTCTCGAAAGGAGTAAGTGGGAGGAAAGTAGAACTCGATGAAGTACTACCTCTTGAACCAGAAAGTAGTGCAGCTCAGGAAAATGTTCCTGTGGTGCCTACACCGACTGGAGAGGAAATTAATGATGATGATCAAGGTACTTCAGATCAAGTTGCTACTGAACTCCGTAGGTCCACAAGGACACGTTCCACACCAGAGTGGTATGGCAACCCTGTCCTGGAAATCATGTTGTTAGATAATGGTGAACCTTCAAACTATGAAGAAGCAATGGCGGGCCCAGATTCCAACAAATGGCTTGAAGCCATGCAATCCGAGATAGAATCCATGTATGAAAACAAAGTATGGACTTTGACAGACTTGCCCGATGATCGGCGAGCGATCGAAAACAAATGGATCTTTAAGAAGAAGACGAACGCGGATGGTAATGTTACCATCTATAAAGCTCGACTTGTCGCTAAGGGTTATCGACAGGTTCAAGGGGTTGACTACGATGAGACATTCTCTCCCGTGGCGAAGCTGAAACCCGTCCGAATCATGTTAGCAATTGCCGCATACTATGATTATGAGATATGGCAGATGGACGTCAAAACGGCATTCCTTAACGGACATCTTAAGGAAGAACTATATATGATGCAGCCGGAAGGTTTTGTCGATCCTAAGAATGCTAACAAAGTATGCAAGCTCCAGTGATCCATTTATGGGTGGTGCAAGCATCTCGGAGTTGGAACATTCGCTTTGATGAGATGATCAAAGCGTTTGGGTTTATGCAGACTTATGGAGAAGCCTGCGTTTACAAGAAAGTGAGTGGGAGCTCTCTAGCATTTCTCATATTATATGTAGATGACATACTTTTGATGGGAAATGATATAGAACTTTTGGAAAACATTAAGGCCTACTTGAATAAGTGTTTTTCAATGAAGGACCTTGGAGAAGCTGCTTACATATTAGGCATTATGATCTATAGGGATAGGTCGAGACGCCTCATAGGTCTTTCACAAGACACATACCTTGATAAGATTTTGAAGAAGTTCAAAATGGATCAGTCCAAGAAAGGGTTCTTGCCTGTATTGCAAGGTGTGAGATTGAGCTCGGCTCAATGCCCGACCACGGCAAAAGATAAAGAAGAGATGAGTGTCATCCCCTATGCTTCAGCCATAGGATCTATTATGTATGCCATGCTGTGTACCAGACCTGATGTAAACCTTGCCGTAAGTTTGGTAGGTAGGTACCAAAGTAATCCCAGCAAGGAACACTGGACAGCGGTCAAGAATATCCTGAAGTACCTGAAAAGGACAAAGGACATGTTTCTCGTTTATGGAGGTGCCGAAGAGCTTGTCGTAAAGGGTTACGTCGATCTGGATGACTCTAAGTCACAAACCGGATACGTGTATATGTTGAATGGTGGAGCAGTAAGCTGGTGCAGCTGCAAGCAGAGCGTCGTGGCGGGATCTATATGTGAAGCAGAGTACATGGCAGCCTCGGAGGTAGCACATGAAGCAATTTGGGTGAAGGAGTTCATCACCGACCTAGGAGTCATACCCAATGCGTTGGGGCTGATCAAACTCTTTTGTGACAACACTGGAGCTATTGCCCTTGCCAAGGAGCCCAGGTTTCACAAGAAGACCAGGCACATCAAGCGTCGTTTCAACTCCATCCCTGAAAATGTTCAAGATGGAGACATAGATATTTGCAAAGTACATACGGATCTGAATGTCGGAGATCGGTTGACTAAACCTCTTTCGCGAGCAAAACATGATCAACACCAGAACTCTATGGGTGTTCGATTCATCACAATGTAACTAGATTATTGACTCTAGTGGAAGTGGGAGACTGTTGGAAATATGCCCTAGAGGCAATAATAAAAGGATTATTATTATATTTCCTTGTTCATGATAATTTTCTTTATTCATGCTATAATTGTATTATCCGGAAATCGTAATACACGTGTGAATACATAGACCATAATATGTCCCTAGTAAGCCTCTAGTTGACTAGCTCGTTGATCAACAGATAGTCATGATTTCCTGACTATGGACATTGGATGTCGTTGATAATGGTATCACATCATTAGGAGAATGATGTGATGGACAAGACCCAATCCTAAGCATAGCACAAGATCGTGTAGTTCGTTTTGCTAGAGGTTTTCCAATGTCAAGTATCTTTTCCTTAGACCATGAGATCGTGTAACTCCCGGATACCGTAGGAGTGCTTTGGGTGTACCAAACGTCACAACATAACCGGGTGACTATAAAGGTGCACTACAAGTATCTCCGAAAGTGTCTGTTGGGTTGACATGGATCGAGACTGGGATTTGTCACTCCGTATGACGGAGAGGTATCTCCGGGCCCACTTGGTAATGCATCATCATAATGAGCTCAAAGTGACCAAGTGTTTGGTCACAGGATCATGCATTACGGTACGAGTAAAGTGATTTGCCGGTAACGAGACTGAACGAGCTATTGGGACACCGACGATCGAGTCTCGGGCAAGTAACGTACCGATTGACAAAGGGAATTGCATACGGGGTTGATTTAATCCTCGACATCGTGGTTCATCCGATGAGATCATCGAGGAGCATGTGGAAGCCAACATGGGTATCCAGATCCCGCTGTTGGTTATTGACAGGAGAGCCGTCTCGGTCATGTCTGCATGTCTCCCGAACCCGTAGGGTCTACATACTTAAGGTTCGGTGACGCTAGGGTTGTATGAATATGAGTATGCAGCAAACCGAATGTTTTTCGGAGTCCCGGATGAGATCCCGGACATCACGAGGAGTTCCGGAATGGTCCGGAGGTAAAGAATTATATATAGGAAGTGCTATTTCGGCCATCGGGAAAGTTTCGGGGTCACCCGGTATTGTACCGGGACCACCGGAAGGGTCCCGGGGGTCCACCAGATGGGGCCACCTATCCCGGAGGGCCCCGTGGGCTGAAGTGGGACGGGTACCAGCCCCTAGTGGGCTGGTGCGCCCCCCTTGGCCCCCCCTGCGCCTAGGGTTGGAAACCCTAAGGTGGGGGGGCGCACCACTTGCCTTGGGGGGCACTCCACCCCGCTGGCCGCCGCCCCCCCCCCTTGGGAGATTCAATATCCAGGGCCGGCACCCCCCCTGGGGGCCTATATAAAGGAGGGGGGAGGGAGGGCAGCCGCACCCTGAGTCTTGGCGCCTCCCTCCCCCTGCTACACCTCTTCCTCCTCCCGTAGTTGCTTGGCAAAGCCCTACCGGAGTCCTGATGCATCCACCAACACGCCGTCGTGCTGCTGGATCTTCATCAACCTCTCCTTACCCCTTGCTGGATCAAGAAGGAGGAGACTTCATCCGCTCCGTACGTGTGTTGAACGCGGAGGTGCTGTCCGTTTGGCACTTGGTCATCAGTGATTTGGATCACGGCGAGTATGACTCCATCATCCCTATCTCTTGAAAGCTTCCGCTCGCGATGTACAAAGGTATGTAGATGCACTCCTATCACTCGTTGCATAGATGAGCTCATAGATGGATCTTGGTGAAACCGTAGGAAAATTTTTATTTTCTGCAACGTCCCCAACGAAAGGTTCGTGTCTTAACCCGGCGGTTGTGATAATACCGCAGGTCTTGTTGATAAACCGCCGATCGAGCCGAAGCCATGTCCCGTTTCTCATCTAACAGGTCCAACGCCTCTTGACGTGGTTGCTCATTGTCCGCTACTACTTTATCTACTGTTTTGGACTACATTGGGCTTTATTTTCCACTTCTATATTACTTTTGGGACTAACCTATAAACCGGAGGCCCAGCCCAGAATTGTTGTTTTTCCCTATTTCAGTGTTTCGAAGAAACGGAATATCAAACATAGTCCAAACGGAATGAAACCTTCGGGAACGTGATTTTCCAACCGAACGCGATCCAGGAGACTTGGACCCTACTCCAAGCAGTGCCAGAGGCAGTCACGAGGGTGGAGGGCGCGCCCCCTAGGCGCGCCCCCCTACCTCGTGGGCCCCCTAACGCTCCACCAACGTACTCCTTCCTCCTATATATACCTACGTATCCCCGTACGATCAGAACAAGAGCCAAAAACCTAATTCCACCGCCGCAACCCTTTGTATCCACGAGATCCCATCTTGGGGCCTGTTCTGGAGCTCCGCCGAAGGGGGCATCCACCACGGAGGGCTTCTACATCATCACCATAGCCCCTCCGATGAAGTGTGAGTAGTTTACTTCAGACCTTCGGGTCCATAGCTAGTAGCTAGATGGCTTCTTCTCTCTTTTTGGATGTCAATACAATGTTCTCCCCCTCTCTCGTCGAGATCTATTCGATGTATCTCCTTTTTGCGGTGTGTTTGTTGAGACCGATGAAATGTGGGTTTATGAACCAGTATTATCTATGGAAAATATTTGATTCTTCTCTGAATTCTTTTATGTATGATTGAGTTATCTTTGCAAGTCTCTTAGAATTATCCTTTTTGGTTTGGCCAACTAGATTGGTAGTTCTTGCAATGGGAGAAGTGCTTAGCTTTGGGTTCAATCTTGCGGTGTCCTTACCCAGTGACAGAAAGGGTTGCAAGGCACGTATTGTATTGTTGCCATCGAGGATAACAAGATGGCGGTTTTATAATATTGCATTAATTTATCCCTCTACATCATGTCATCTTGCTTAAGGCGTTACTCTGTTTTTACTTAATACTCTAGATGCATGCTGGATAGCGGTCGATGAGTGAAGTAATAGTAGTAGATGCAGAATCGTTTCGATCTACTTGTCTCGGACGTGATGCCTATATACATGATCATTGCCTAGATATACTCATAACTATGCTCAATTTTGTCAATTGCTCAATAGTAATTTGTTCAGCCACCGTAGAATACTTATGCTCTTGAGAGAAGCCACTAGTGAAACCTATGGCCCCCGGGTCTATTCTCATCACATCAATCTCTATCGCTTTATTTACTTGCTTTGTTTTTACTTTGACTTTTACTTTTTACTTTGCATCTATCTATCAAAAATACCAAAAATATTATTTATCATCTCTATCAGATCTCACTTTCGTAAGTGACCAAGAAGGGATTGACAACACCTAATCGCGTTGGTTGCGAGTTGCTATCGTTTTGTGTAGGTACGAGGGACTTGTGCGTGGTCTCCTACTGGATTGATACCTTGGTTCTCAAAAACTGAGGGAAAACCAACACAGTGCTCAATAGGTAGCAAGAAGAATTTCTGGCGCCGTTGCCGGGGAGGCTCACACAAGCAAGTCAACAAAACAAAGTACCCATCACAATCCCTATCTCTCGCATTACATTATTTGCCATTTGCCTCTCGTTTTCCTCTCCCCCACTGCACCTTTGCCTTTTCTTTGCCCTCCTTCCGTCCGATCTTGTGTTACCATGTACCTCCTTTTTGCTTGCATCTTCACTTCCTAAAAGTTTATGGATCCTCGTCCACTTGCTAATCTCTTTAAGAGATCCAATTATGTTGAACCAATTGCTAGTGAGTTTTGTGCACTACATTATCTTTATGAGGTTTTGCTTGAAATTTGTGAATCTAAAAATTGTGATGAAGAAATTTATGAAGAGATTCATGATGGCTCCTTGAATAAAAAGCATGATTGCAATGATTTTACTATAAATTCTCTTGATTTCAATTGTGCTAATAATATGAGAAACCCTAAGCTTGGGGATGCTAGTTTTGCTATGTCTACTACTTGCAATTGGGGTGATTCTCCTTATGATCTTGAAAATTTATTTAAGCCTCATGATGAATATGAGATTGATAATAGTGTTTGCAATAATATTGAAAGGGGGTTTGGAAGAGTGTCAAATTTAGATCCCACATAGTTGGAGTATGTTTAATCTTATGATATTTTTGATAAAAGTGGGTTTGGAGAGGTCATGACTTTAGTTAATACTAATCCCACTATCTTGGAAGAGTGTCAACTTTGCATGCATGTGGATCGTGTTGAGAATATGTTTTGTGATAGCTATATTGTTGAATTTTCTTATGATCCTACATGTAATTATTATGAGAGAGGAAAATATGGTGGTAGAAATTTTCATGTTACTAAATTACCTCTCGTCATGTTGAGATTGCTATCGTCTCTTTCTTTTCCTTGCATATGCTAATTTTTGCTTTCTATGATAATTTATTTTCTTATAAAATGCCTATGAATAGGAAGTATGTTAGACTTAGATGTTTTTATCACGTGTTTTATGATGCTCTGTTTGTGCTTCAATTCTTGTCTTTCATGTGAGCATCATTAAAATTATCAATGCCTAGCTAGGGGCGTTAAACGATAGCGCTTGTTGTGAGGCAACCCAATTTTATTTTTGTTTTTTGTTTTTGCTTCTGTTTAGGAATAAATAATCCATCTAGCCTATGTTTGTATGTGGTTTTATGTTTTAATTAGTGTTTGTGCCAAGTAGAACCTATAGGATAACCTACGATGATAGTTGATTTGATTCTGCTGCAAAACAGAAAGTTTGCGCGCACGCATTTAGTTACGTCAAATAACAGGAACGTGCTGTTGCGTTAATTCTTTTTGATGCTGTTCAATAAACAAATTTTCCAGGACTTCCTATTTTGGTATAATTTTTAGAGTTCCATAAGTTTGCGTTACGTACAGATTGCTACAGACTGTTCTGTTTTTGACAGATTCTGTTTGACGTGTGTTGTTTGCTTATTTTGATGAATCTATGGCTAGTAAAATAGTTTATAAACCATAGAGAAGTTGGAATACAATAGGTTTAACACCAATATAAATAAAGAATGAGACAGTACCTTGAAGTAGTCTTTTGTTTTCTTTCTCTAACGGAGCTCACGAGATTTCTGTTGAGTTTTGTGTTGTGAAGTTTTCAAGTTTTGGGTGAATTCTTTTGATGGATTATGGAACAAGGAGTGGCAAGAGCCTAAGCTTGGGGATGACCATGGCACCCTAAGATAATCCAAGGACACCAAAAAGTGAAAGCTTGGGGATGCCCCAGAAGGCATCCCCTCTTTCGTCCACTTCCATCGTTAATTTACTTGGAGCTATATTTTTATTCACCAACATGATATGTGTTTTGCTTGGAGCGTCTTGTATTATTTGCGTCTTTGCTTGTTAGTCTACCACAATCATCCTTGCTGTACACACCTTTTGAGAGAGCCATACATGAATTGGAATTTGTTAGAATACTCTATGTGCTTCACTTATATCTTTTGAGCTTGATAGTTTTGCTCATAGTGCTTCACTTATATCTTTTGAGCGTGATAATTTTTGCTCTAGTGCTTCACTTATATCTTTCAGAGCACGGTGGTGGATTTGTTTTAAAGAAATTATTGATCTCTGATGCTTCACTTAGATTATTTTGAGAGTCGTTAATAGCATGGTAATTCGCTTAATGTTAATATACTTGGTGTTCAAGATATGTGAACCTTTCTTTTGAGTGCGTTGAATACTAAGATAAGTTTGATGCTTGATAATTGTTTTGAGATATGAAGATGGTGATATTAGAGTCACGCTAGTTGAGTAGTTATGAATTCAAAGAATACTTGTGTTGAAGTTTGTGATTCCCATAGCATGCACGTATGGTGAACCGTTATGCGATGAACTCGGAGCATGATTTATTTATTGATTGTCTTCCTTATGAGTGGCGGTCAGGGACGAGCGATGGTCTTTTCCTACCAATCTATCCCCCTAGGAGCATGCGCGTAATACTTTGCTTTGATAACTTCTATATTTTTGCAACAAGTATATGAGTTCTTTATGACTAATGTTGAGTCCATGGATTATACACACTTTTTCCCATCCTTCCACCTTTGCTAGCCTCTCTAATACCGCACACTTTTCGCCGGTATCACACACCCACCATATACCTTCCTCAAAACAGCCACCATACCTACCTAACATGGCATTTCCATAGCCATTCCGAGATATATTGCCATGCAACTTTCCATCGTTCCGTTTATTATGACACGCTCCATCATTGTCATATTGCTAGCATGATCATGTAGTTGACATCTTATTTGTGGCAAAGCCACTGTTCATAATTCTTTCATATATGTGACTCATGATTCATTGCATATCCCGGTATACCGCCGGAGGCATTCATATAGAGTCATACTTTGTTCTAAGTATCGAGTTGTAATTGTTGAGTTGCAAGAAAAATAAAAGTGTGATGATCATCATCATTATTAGAGCATTGTCCCAAGTGAGGAAAGGATGATGGAGATTACGATTCCCCCATAAGTCGGGATGAGACTCCAGACGAAAAAAAGGAGAGAAAAGAGGCCATAAAAAAAGAGAAAGGCCCAAATAAAAAAAATGAGAGAAAAAGAGAGAAGGGACAAAGCTACTATCCTTTTACCACACTTGTGCTTCAAAGTAGCACCAAGATCTTCATGATAGAGAGTCTCTCATTTTGTCACCTTCATATACTAGTGGGAATTTTTAATTATAGAACTTGGCTTGTATATTCCAATGATGGGCTTCCTCAAAATGCCTTAGGTCTTCGTGAGCAAGCAAGTTGGATGCACACCCCCTTAGTTTCTTTTCTAGAGCTTTCATATACTTACAGCTCTAGTGCATCCGTTGCATGGCAATCCCTACTCACTCACATTGATATCTATTGATGGGCATCTCCATAGCCCGTTGATACGCCTAGTTGATGTGAGACTATCTTCCCTCTTTTTGTCTTCTCCACAACCACCCTTATATTCCACATAGTGCTATATCCATGGCTCACGCTCATGTATTGCGTGAAGATTGAAAAAGTTTTGAGAATGTCATAAGTATGAAACAATTGCTTGGCTTGTCATCGGGGTTGTGCATGATTTAAATATTTTTTGTGGGGAAGATGGATCATAGCCAGACTATATGATTTTGTAGGGATAACTTTCTTTGTCCATGTTATTTTGAGAAGACATGATTTCTTTGATTAGTATGCTTCAAGTATTATTATTTTTTATGTCAATATGAACTTTTTTCTTGAATCTTTCGTATCTGAATATTCATATCACAATTAAGAAGATTTATATTGAAATTATGCCAAAGTATCACTCCGCATCAAAAATTCTTTTTTATCATTTACCTACTCGAGGACGAGCAGGAATTAAGCTTGGGGATGCCTGATACGTTTCCAACGTATCTATAATTTTTGATTGCTCCATGCTACTTTATCGACTGTTTTGGACTATACTTGGCTTTATTTTCCACTTTTGTATTACTTTTGGGACTAACTTATTAACCAGAGGCCCATCCCAGAATTGCTGTTTTTTTGCCTATTTCAGTGTTTCGAAGAAACGGAATATCAAACGGAGTCCAAACGGAATGAATCCTTCGGGAACGTGATTTTCCAACCGAACGTGATCTAGGAGACTTGGACCCTACTCCAAGTAGTGCCAGAGGCGATCACGAGGGTGGAGGGCGTGCCCCCCTACCTCGTGGCCCCCCTGACGCTCCACCGACGTACACCTTCCTCCTATATATACCTACGTATCCCCGTACGATCAGAACAGGAGCCAAAAACCTAATTCCACCGCCACGACCTTCTGTATCCACGAGATACCATCTTCGGGCCTGTTCCGGAGCTCCGCCGGAGGGGGCATCCACCGCGGAGGGCTTCTACATCATCACCATAGCCCCTCCGATTAAGTGTGAGTAATTTACTTCAGACCTTCGGGTCCATCGCTAGTAGCTAGATGGCTTCTTCTCTCTTTTTGGATCTCAATACAATGTTCTCCCCCTCTCTCGTGGAGATCTATTTGATGTAATCTTCTTTTTGCAGTGTGTTTGTTTAGACTGATGAATTGTGGGTTTATGATCCAGTATTATCTATGGAAAATATTTGATTCTTCTCTGAATTCTTTTATGTATGATTGAGTTCTCTTTGCAAGTCTCTTCGAATTATCCTTTTTGGTTTGGCCAACTAGATTGGTAGTTCTTGCAATGGGAGAAGTGCTTAGCTTTGGGTTCAATCTTGCGATGTCCTTACCCAGTGACAGAAAGGGTTGCAAGGCACGTATTGTATTGTTGCCATCGAGGATAACAAGATGGTTTTTTTATCATATTGCATGAATTTATCCCTCTACATCATATCATCTTGCTTAAGGCGTTACTCTGTTTTTACTTAATACTCTAGATGCATGCTGGATAGCGGTCGATGAGTGGAGTAATAGTAGTAGATTCAGAATCGTTTCGATCTACTTGTCTCGGACGTGATGCCTATATACATGATCATTGCCTAGATATACTCATAATTATGCTCAATTCTGTCAATTGCTCAACAGTAATTTGTTCACCCACCATAGAATATTTATGCTCTTGAGAGAAGCCACTAGTAAAACCTATGGCCCCCGGGTCTATTCTCGTCATATCTATCTCTATCGCTTTATTTACTTGCTTTGTTTTTACTTTGCCTTTTACTTTTTACTTTGCATCTATCTATCAAAAATACCAAAAATATTATTTATCATCTCTGTCAGATATCACTTTCGTAAGTGACCGAGAAGGGATTGACAACCCCTAATCGCGTTGGTTGCGAGTTGCTATTGTTTTGTGTATGTACGAGAGGGACTTGTGCGTGGTCTCCTACTGGATTGATACCTTGGTTCTAAAAAACTGAGGGAAATACTTACGCTACTTTGCTGCATCATCCTCTCCATTTTGGGGAAAACCAACGCAGTGCTCAAGAGGTAGCATCCGCTTCAACATAATTGGAAACCCGAGGCGAGTCCTGACGAATATCAGTTGGGAGGATGGCCTCGGCCCCGTAAACCATGAGGAAAGGTGTATAACCCGTGGATCGGTTTGGGGTGGTGTTTATAGTCCATAACACAGATGGTAACTCTTCCACCCAACAACCCGGCGTCTGCTACAAAGGAACCATAAGCCTGGGCTTAATACCCTCCAAGATCTGTTGATTCGCCCTCTCAGCTTGACCATTGGACTGGGGATGAGCCACGGACACTACATCAAGCCGGATGTGCTCTCATTGACAAAATTCCTCCATCTCACCTTTAGAAAGGTTTGTTCCATTATCTGTGATGATGCTGCGTGGAAAACCAAAACAAAAAATGATATTTTTGAGAAATTGAACCTTCGTGGTTGCATCACACTTGCTGACGGGCTCCGCTTCAACCCATTTAGTGAACTTGTCAACCGCCACCAACAGGTGGGTCTTCTTATCCTGGGAGCGCTTAAAATGTCCCACCGTATCAAGCCCCCAAGTAGCAAACGGCCAAGTGATAGGAATCATCCGTAGCTCCTGAGCCGGAACATGAGCTCGACGTGAAAATTTCTGACAAGCGTCACACCGCTTTACCAGATCCTTCGCATCAGCATGAGCTGTCAACCAATAGAACCCATGACAAAAATCGTTAGCCACCAGGGATTTTGAACCGGCATGGGACCACAATCCCCTTCATGGATTTCACGTAGAATGTCTTGTCCTTCTTTAGGGAGAAATACAACGTTGGAAAACGCATGAAACACTGCAATGGTGTAACTCACCATTGTTAATAACCATGGACTTGGACCACCAGATTATCTGTCTGGCGAAAACCTCATCATCTGGTAACTCGCCCCGGTTTAAATAGGCCAAATATGGAAGCATCCGATCCGGAGTGGTATGTAAAGCGGCCACCAGTTGGGCCTCCGAATCAGGAATAGCTAAATCGTCCTCTGTAGGCAACTTAACAGACGAGTTATGCAAGATATCCAAAAAGGTATTGGGTGGTACCGGTTTACGCTGAGATCCCAGCGGGCTTAAGGCATCTGCTGCTTCATTTTTGCACCGATCAATGTGCTCAACCTGATAACCCTTAAAGTGACACTGTCACAATATCCACCTCGCATCTGTAAGCCGCCATAAGTGGGTCCATAGAATCCCAAGTACCAGAAACTTGTTGAGCCACCAGATCAGAATCTCCAAAACATCGAACCCAGCTTAAGTTCATTCCCTTAGGCACACGGAGATTGTGGAGTAAAGCTTCGTACTCAGCTGCATTGTTAGTAGTACAAGGAAACATTAAGCAGAGGACATAACAAATTTTATCACCTCGAGGGGAAGTAAGAACAACGCCAGCCCCCAAGCCTTCCAATTGCCTTGATCCATCAAAATGAATAGTCCAGTATGTATTATCCGGTTTGTCCTCTGGTGCCTGTAACTTGGTCCAATCATTGATGAAGTCAACAAGCGCCTGTGACTTAACTGATGTCCGAGGCATATACTTCAATCCGTGCGGGCCAATCTCAATTGCCCACTTTCCGACCCTGCCAGTCGCCTCCCTATTCTGAATTATATCGCCGAAAGGAGCTCAACTCACCACTATAATGGGATGGCCTTCAAAGTATTGTTTGAGCTTCCGACTTGCCATAAAAACCCCATAAACCAGCTTCTGCCAATGCGGATAACATTTCTTTGACTCGATAAGTACTTCGCTGATATAGTAAACCGGTCGTTGAGCCAGGTATTCCTTACCAGCCTCTTTGCGCTCCACCACAATTGCCACACTGACAGCACGGGCATTAGCAGCCACGTACAATAACAAGGGCTCCTTGTCAACCGGAGCAGCAAGAACCGGCGGTTCAACCAACTGCCGCTTTAAGTCCTCAAATGCCGCATTGGCTGCATCACTTCAGACGAAATCATCTGTCTTTTTCAACATCTGGTACAAAGGAATCGCTTTTTCTCCCAAACGGCTGATAAACCGGCTGAGGGCTGAAATTCGTCCCGCCAAATGCTAAACATCATTGATACACTTTGGTTTAGCCAAAGATGTAATTGCTTTCATTTTTTCCGGATTAGCCTCAATGCCTCTGTTGGACACCAGAAAGCCTAAGAGCTTGCCTGCCGGAACACCAAAAACACACTTGTCCGGATTAAGCATCATTTTGTAAACCCGAAGATTGTCAAACGTTTCCCTGATGTCATCTATCGAGGTTTCCTTTTTCCTGGATTTCACCACAATGTCATCCCCATAGGGATGAACATTTCGCCCATTCTGCGTGTGAAGACAATTTTGCACACAACGGTGGTAAGTTGCCTAGGCACTTTTGAGCCCAAAGGGCATAGAAACATAGCAGAAGGCTCCAAAGGGAGTGATGAAGGATGTCTTCTCCTTGTCCTTAACTGCCATTTTAATCTGATGATAACTTGAATAAGCATCTAAGAAACTCAGGCGTTCACAAGCTGCCGTCGCATCAATGATTTGATCAATACGTGGGAGAGCAAAAGGATCTTCCGGACAAGCCTTATTCAAATCTGTGTAATCCACACACATATGCCAAGTGCCGTTTTTCTTAAGAACGAGCACCGGATTAGCCAACCACTCAGAGTGAAATACTTCGATGATAAATCCAGCAGCCAACAGCCAGGCTACCTCTTCACCAATGGCCTTGCATCTTTCTTCATTAAAGTGGCGAAGAAATTGCTTGACCGGTTTAAACTTAGGATCAATATCGAGAGTGTGCTCGGCGAGTTCCCTCGGTACACTTGGCATGTTAGAAGGCTTCCATGCAAAAATGTCCCGGTTCTCACGGATGAACTCGATGAGCGCCCTTTCCTATTTCGGATCCAGATTGGTGCTGATGCTAAACTGTTTGGATGAATCACCAGGAACAAAGTCAACAAGCTTATTCTCATCAGCCGGTTTGAATTTCAGGATCGGGTCATGCTCAGTGGTGGGCTTCTTCAGAGGGGTCATGTCTGTCGGATCAACATTGTCTTTATAAAACTTCAGCTCCTCTGTAGCACAAACCGACTCAGCATAAGCCGCATCACCTTCATCACAATCCAAAGCGATCTTTCTACTTCCATGTACTGTTATAGTCCCCTTGTGACCCGACATTTTGAGCTATAAATAGATATAGCAGGGTCTCGCCATGAATTTCGCGTAAGCCGGCCGTCCAAACAGTGCGTGATACGGGCTCTGGATCTTCACCACTTCAAAGGTCAATTTTCAGACCTGGAATCATTCTCATCTCCAAACACAACCTCCAAAGCGATCTTGCCAACAGGATATGCCGATTTACCTGGTACTACACCATGAAAAACAGTGTTGGACGGTTTAAGACTCTTGTCTGTCAACCCCATGCGACGAAAAGTATCATAGTACAGGATCTTGATACTGCTCCCTCCATCCATCAGGACTTTGGTAAACTTCTAACCTCCCACCTGAGGTGCCACCACCAAAGCCAGTTGACCCGGATTGTCAACCCGGGGCGGATGATCCTCTCTGCTCCACACAATGGGCTGTTTGGACCACCGTAAATAATGTGGCACTGCCGGTTCAACAGCATTAACTGCCCTTTTGTGAAGCTTTCGATCGCGCTTACATAGGCTGGTAGTGAACACGTGATACTGCCCACTATTCAACTTCTTGGGGTGACTTTGATAACCTGACTGCTGTTGATTTCCTTTATTATTCTGTTTGCCATTACCACCTTAGTTATTCTGGTTGCCCTGATTATTCTGAAATCCAGAGCTTGAACCGCCGCCACCATCAAAACCTGGACCTGAACCGCCCGACAGACCCTGATCATACCGGAAGACATCAGAATTCTTGAACTCCTTCATGATATAACAATCCTTCCAAAGATGTGAGGAAGGGGCCTCCTTGGTCCCATGCTTTGGGCAGGGCTGGTTTAACAAACGCTCCAGATTCATCCCTCCACCGCGTTGGGGCGGTTTACCTTTATGATGTTGCATATTAGTGTTAGCCACAAGATCTGAACTATCTGCCTTGCGCTTACCATTATTCCCATGGACTCCTTGGTCGTGATGCTGTCCCTTTGCACCGCCGTTCTTCTTTCCCTTCTCCGGTCTCTCCTCATCATAATCGGGATCCTTGGTATTATCAGAATCGACATATTTGACCAAGGCTGCCATAAGGGTTCCCATGTCATTGCAGTGGCGCTTGAGCCGTCGCAACTTCATCTTTAGTGACTTAAACCGGCAATTACGCTCCAGCGTTATGATCGCTTGACCAGCGTTAATCGTGTCGGACGAATGCAAAACTTCTGAAACCCGGCGCACCCAATGAGTTGTTGACTCGTTCTCGCCTTGAACACAAGCATCTAGATCCACAATGGACATAGACTGTTTGCACGTGTCTTTGAAATTGGCTATAAACCGGGCTTTCAATTGATCCCATGACTCGATGGAGTTATCTAGTAAATTTTTCAACCAAGTACGGGCTGTCCCTTCCAACATCATCATGAAGTACTTTGCACACACCGCTTCATCCACATCTAGCATCTCCATTGCCATCTCATAACTCTCGACCCACGCCTCAGGTGGCTGATCTGCAGTGTAATTAGGCACCTTACGTGGACCCTTGAAATCCTTGGGTAGTCGCACATTACGGAGAGCCGGAATAAGACACGGCACCCCCCAGGAACTAAAGGCAAGCCCAGTGCCTTGGTCTACCGATGCCGCTGGCTGAACCGGGGCGGGTTGATAACGACCCGCATATTGTGCTGCCAAAGCGACCTCCCTTCGTGCTCTGCCATTATCCACCACATCTTGAGCATTTCCCTCACCACGCGTCGGATTGGATCCATTACGGTGCAACGCACTGCTAGACACTTTTGGTTCATCTATGTGCCTGCTATAGCTCTTGCTCGGACGGGGGGTGAATGAATTCTATCTCGGCTATAGGAATAAGCCTACTGCTGCACCACGGCAGTTTGAAGAAGATCCCTAGCCCATCGCGTTTCAATCGCCACCAGTGAATCGCCCTCCATCGGAATGGCTGCCAGGCGAGATGCTGCGGCAATCATGTTATCCAAAGGACTCGAGAAGTGACCCGGCGGTGTGGACACGTATTGCGGCGGGTTATCCGTTTGTCGAGGTGGTTCCGTCATCCGTGGTTGATCCGACGCTGCCCTAGGCGCATCGGTCCGGTTTGCAGCTGCCGGATTGCTCGGCCCAGCGCCTTGTGTATGAAAGAGGTGCAATCCTCCATAGACCGGCGGCAGACGAGACCGGTACTTCCTTCGCATTACATCATCTGATGTGGTCCGATCCAGCATGAGCCGGTAATTCTGTTCTTGTATCTGCTGTGACTGGGCATCCAAAGCGACCCATTCTTGAGCCATCCTAGCATCCTCAATTGCCAGGTCCTCCTTAGCCTGCGTTATCTAGTCCTTCAGCTTCGCAATGTCCGCATTGTGCTAATCCTGCGTCTCCGGGGTAACTACCGTGGTTAAGAAGGTCGCCCAGGCATCCATTAAACCGGAGAGGACTTGAGCCGGTCGGCGTGCCGGGGCTCCTGCCGCGGCCGCTGATCCGGTATTCATTGCCGCTGTAGATGAAGACTGCAAAGTGGGCTGTGTTCCGGCCATGTACACAATAAGCCGACTTGGCGGTTCAAGGAGGTCCAGAATACTATTGCCATTGGAATATCCTTTGAACACACCGTCATGAATTTGGTATAGGGAATCGGTTTCGCCAGTGGATGACTCGCCGTCGGGATAAACAACCGTCTCGCCTTCAGACACCGGTTCAGATCCGATCCCATGGACACATCCCACGAACGCACGCTTCATGGCGGGCTTAACCCGGGCTGGACTTGCACGCTGAGCCGTCTCGACGAGGTCGGTGCAGATGTCTGGCTCAGGGCCCGATTCGCCGATCTTGCCCATGAAGACATGAATTCCGCCAAATGGGACCCGGTATCCGTACTCGATTGAGCCGGCCTCGGGACCCCATCCTTCGTCGTCGATGTAGAGCTTACTGCGATGACTCTTGGTCATCCGGCCAACCACGTACCCCTTGAGTCCTTCAGAGCTGCCCTTCAAGAACTCGAAACCATCGTGCGATAGCCCCACAGTGGGCGCCAACTGTCGTGGAATTAACACGTCAAATGTCCTCATGAAAGGACTTAGTCGTGGAGCCATCGCGATAGGTTAGCTTGAAGGGGTTAAACCGGATAAGGGACACAGGAGTTTTATACTAGTTCGGCCCCTTTGATGAAGGTAAAAGCCTATTTCTGGTTGTGATGGGATTGATTGGGTTTTGATGACCAGGGAGCAAATACGCTTTACCTGAGTCTCGAGTTGTTGTTTCTTGTTCCTGAACCACCGCCGTGTCGTCCCTTTATATACATAGGTTGATGCCCTGCCGGTCTACAGAGTCCCAAGGCCGACTCATACAAGTGTCCGGCTCGGTCTCTCCTTTCCTAACTTACAATACAAGTTACATAACCATGGCGGTTTACCACTATGGGCCCTAATCCGCCTTTAGGCTCCGGGCCTCTAAGCTTCTATAGTAAAATGCCATCTTCTGGATCTTTGTGGGCTTCAACATAGTTGAGGGTGAACCGGGCCCTCCTGGCCGGTTTACACTCAGTAGTTCTATCCCCAACATACACCGAGGCTGCGAAAACCCGCGACGAAACCCCAGACCCAGCTCCGTCCGCCACCCAGTCGAAGCCTCTTCCCCGACGACGTCGTCCACAGCAACACCTCGGCGTCCCTCATCCACCATACCGGATGAGGATCCGTCGTTGATATCATTGTCCCACCGGTTCAGCCACCCCGTCCTCCACCTCCAAGGAGCTACCCCGACGTTCCCCTCGTCTTTCGCGCCACCTCCATTCCCACACCGCCGTCTTCACCTGCACCAACGGAAGAGCATCATCATCACTGTTTCCTCGGATGAAGTTGCAGCCTAATCGGCGCCACCAAAGAGGCTGTACACTAATCGCCGCATTTTCTTCTTGATTCCATCTCACGGTACTGTCGGCGCTCGGTCCCGAGCTGACACGGCGCGTCTCCTTCCACGGCGGCGTCGCCGGCCACTTCCTCCACGGCATTGCTCCCTCGGCGGCGACGTCCACATCAGTAGGAGTTGTTGCTCCTTTAGCTCTCGCTCGCGCTGCTGCTCTGCTCTTGCTCTCGGTCCCTTGCCTGGTCTGCTCTTGCTATTGCTCTTGCTCGCGCTGCTGCTCTCGCTCTTGCTCTTGCTTGCGATGCTGCTCCAATTTGGCTACATTTCAGTCGACTGAATCGACTTTTGGGTCAGTCGATTTTCAAGGGGTGGGCTCGCCGGGGTGAAGGAAGAACCAGCTACAGCGGGGAGGGGGTCTCGCTGGAGAGGTACCCCACTATCTATCTTAGGGTTTAGGATGGGGGCGGTGGTCACCGGCGTTGGCGAGGCGGTGGCGTGGGGATCGCTGGAGAAAATGCTCGGCACAGGGCGGCCTAGAGGGATGGCCGAGGCGGCGGCGGACCGGCGGTGGGGAGTGTTTTCGGGGCGGGCGGGGCGGCACACCGCCGGCCGCAAGCGGCGGGGGGCTGCTGTTTGGCCGGTGGTGGCTGGCGGCTTAGGGGGGGAGGTTGAAGATGAACCGCAGGCTCCTGATTTTCGTATCCAACGGCTGCAAAATCGACTGACCAGAGATGAAAAAGTCAGTCGACTGATGTGTAGCCTCACCTTGCTACTGCGTTCAGTTTTGACAGCAAAATTCAGTTTCGAAAGCTAAATTCAGCTTCGACAGCAAAATTCAGTTTCGATAGGTAAGTTCAGTTCCGACAGTGAAGTTCAATTTCGACAGTTAAGTTTAGTTTCGATAGTTAAGTTCAGAGATAAGCGGCTGATGTATTTTACATCTAGCACTTTGTGGTTATGTATTTTACATCATGTATTGGAGATGCTATTAGAATTCTACTCAGGTTAACGGTGTTCATTGTCTCTCTTGTCCTGCTTCAGCCACGGCGTCGTACAACTCACCGGAGCTGCTCCAACGACGAAACCCTCCATCACAGTGGAGCAGTACCTCGGGCTCCATCTCCAGACGCCTAAGATCTTCTTCCCCTCCTCCGACAGCAAAGTCAGCCGGAGCATCCTCACCGGCCAACCCAATCACGCTGAGATCGACATGGCTTCGCCAAAGAGGTTGTACACTTGTTGCATCTCTTTTTTACATTACATGTTATATATATTGTCCACTTAGCACTCGTAGTAACGGGAAATACATTATTTTATCCTACTATATGACAAGCAGTGAGGTACCAGGCAACTTAGCTATCCGTGATGGACTCTCTTGAACGCCATCATTATTTATCTCCGTGCGTTTGAGTTGTGCATTTGTTGATGGGCCTGGGAGTTGAGTTAGTATGGCAGTGGCCTGGGTCCAAAGTAATAGAAGTAGCACAAAAACATTTTTTTAGTGTAGGACTTTCCTTGCTCAAGCCTGCCTACTAGAATCGCCAGTGCTTGAAAGGAAAAGTGAATGAAAAACATAGGAATCCTAAGGAATGGAGCAAAGGAAAACTGTAGGATTTGGTCCTTTAGTGCCTCCTTGAAAGAAAAACCATAGGAATTCTAATTTCCACTTCTCCTCCTTTTCATATTCCTATTCATCAAGCACAAGACTAAGAGATAGTAGCGTAATAGCATTATAACCGTATATTTTCTTATGGTTTGACTTAATCTCACCATGCTTTTTTGCATCCTGTGATCTTCCAATTGTTGTGAATCAAACACCCAGATTGGCAGAAATCCTGTGTTTTTAAATTCTCTGTTTTGCACATGCATTCCTATCCTATTCCTGTCTATTTCCTATCCCTGCATTGTTAGAATCCTCAAATTCAAACAAGCCCTTACTCAATTACTTCTGTTACAGATATGTGTCAAAGAAAACCTTGTGTGGTTTGTCCTACTCCTGCGGCGCTGTGTTCCACCCCAGCTCAGTTGCTCCAACGACGGAAGGGTTCACAACAGCAGGGATCCGCTCTCCAGACTGTCTTTCGCCACCTCATATCTTCTTCCCCGCCGCCGGCAGCCACGACAACTGCATTACCATCATCAACTGACCAGATGAGCTTGAGGACTACACGGGTCTGCAAAGAGAGGTCTCACTCTTCTGTGTCTGCTTACGTTATGCGTCGCTTAATATGATGACATGCTACATTATCATCGTGTTCACCTATTAGACTCCGAGTCAGGTCCAAACTAATACTGAAACTTGAGTTTTCATATGGTTGTGGGGTACATATTGGGGCAGCAATCAGTACTATCTGCCTACTATCTAGTTAATATCCGGTGTCTACTATGAGTTTCATGTTGGGTGCAAACAAACATTAAAGGATCCATTATCTGTATTTTTTAACTAAAGCTATTATCTGCCTGCTATCATTGGTTTTGGGTCTATCCACAGTTTGCTACCATCAATCTGGATTTGTGCACGCACTCCTTACATAATCTCACTATGTTTTATTCCTATGCATGACAGTTCTTGTACACAATGGAACTGATCATGTAGAGCAAAAGAGACGAGCCTTGCATGGAAACAAAATTTCATGCAGACGTCGTTCCATGGTGGGTGCAAAGGCAGTCCCCCCTCCACCCATTTCGGATCGTAATCAAGAGGAAGATAACTGTTCTGAGGGGGATTCAAAAGGAGAAGGCCACTCCTATTTACCCCATGAGGTCTTCGCTCTAACTTGGCATGCTGATGTTGGTAATATCATGCATATGGTGCCTTGCATTGCTTACTGTATACATTAAAGATGTCATCTGCTTAGTTTAGACATGCTTTGTGTGAGTGCCATCTGTTTAGTTTCTTTATCGTATATGTGAATCATGCAATGCCATCTTGTCTAGCCAGGCATCATATATGTGAATTTTGCAATGCCACCCTGGTTAGCCAGTCATATTATATGTGAATTATATCATGCCATCATTTTTTTATTACATGTTAATTTGTCAACAATTTTAGTACATTCAATTACTCTTCCTGTGCATCAGCCATTCAGCACGGTCTTGGAAAAATCTGGAGTGGAAACAAGGTCTTCAGAGTAGACAATGCTATCTGACGAAGCACGTGTCTTGCTGGTTACCGATAGCTCCTCAGAGGAGGATTCAGAGACAGATGACCAGTCATATTCGCCCCCCCCCCCCGAGGTGCATGACCTAACTTGGCAGGGTTATGTTGCTCCTATCATGCGTATGGTGTCTTGCATTGCTATGTCATTTGCTTAGTTTAGACATGCTTTGTGTGATTGCCACTTGTTTAGTGTCTAATTACCATATATGCGAATTATGCAATGCCATCTTGTTGCAAGACATTATATATGTGAATTATGCAATGTAATCTTGTTGCAAGGCATTATGTATGTGAATTATGCAATGCCATGCTATTTAGGCAAGCGTCATATATGTGAATTATATTATGCCGTCCTTTTTTTGTATTTCTCATTGCTTTTGTCGACAATGTTTGTATATTCAACTTCTCTTCCTGTGCATCAGCCATTTGAATTGGTGATGGAGAAATCTGGAGTGAAAACAAGGTCTTTAGAGCAGACAATGCTACCTGCTGAAGCAGATATCTTGCTGGTTACAGATAGCTCTTCAGAGGAGGATTCAGAGGCAGATGACCAGTCCTATTATCCCCCTGAGGTGTATGCTCAAACTTGGCAGGGTTATATTACTCATATAATGCATATGTTGTATTGCAATGCTTAGTTTTTACATCATGTACACAATATTGAATGCCATCTCCTTAGTTGACACATCATATATGCGATTGCCCTCTGCTCACGTCCTTAGTATATAAATCATGAATTATGTCATGCCATGATGTTTACATAGACAGCATGTATCTAAATTATGGCATGCCAACCCATTTTCTAAAGACATAATATAGTTATATCATCTCATCATGTTTACATAGTCATCATATTTTAAATTATGTCATTCTATCCATGAATTATATCATGCCATCATGTTTCCATCGACGGCATGTTTGTGATTTATGTCATGCCAACCACTTTAATAGACACATCGTATAGTTATATCATGTCATCCTATTTACATAGTCATCATATTTTGAAGTATGTCATTCTATCCTGTTTAGTTAGCCATCTTACATGTGAAATTGTGTCATGCTATCATGTTTAATTAGCCATCATATATATGAAATTATGTCCTGCTATTCTGTTTGCTTAGACAACATAAATGTGAATTATTTCATGCCCTGTTTTCTTCCCTACTATCCATTGCACCTGTCTATCTTACAATGTTTGTACATTAAATTACTTTTCTTGTTTATCAGCCATTTCAATTGGAGGGAGTGACGGCAGTATCTGTGGGAGTAAAAACACGGTCCGCAGAAAAGATCGTGCTACCTGTCGATGCAGATAGAACCATGGTTGTACTTTCCCAAGAACCAGCCCCACCACACATAACCCACACTCATGCAGATTGTACCCCTACCCAGTTGGACAGAGAACCAGCTACACCCCTTCTAACCCCAACCCCAGCAGATAGACACCCAATTCCTGTTGACATAGCTCCGTCTCCACCACAGAGCACCCAAACATGAGCAGTTAGCAAGGCAACTACAGTGCCCAAATCACGAGTACCACCACTCCGAACCCGAAGTCAATGCTTAAAGCAGAAGAAGAATTGTTCTTGGGTCAGGTTCCGTAGCTATGGTCCATACTACTTTCCTCTTGCATCACTCTATTTACTGATACCAACCAATTTCAAATTTGAAGGATACAATTGAAACTCCAATGGTGCAACAGGTATGTTTTAAACCTGTGTCTTCAATGTGTTTGGCTGTTTGCTGTTGTAACTTGCTCTATGGTGATTTCAGTTTCAATTGAATAAACAGTTATGTCCTCATGCCATGCACATTACAAGTGTTGTTATTCCTGTGTAGTTTCCCACACTTATATTCTGTCTATGCTGCTTTGTCTTAAATAGATACGATTCGAACTTTATCTATCTTGATTTGGCAACATAAACTATAACGATATAGACCATACAGTGACCATACTACATAGATATATGTTTGTTTCATGCTGTTATCCTGTCCACCTTACTACTGAACTGGTTTACCAAAATTAGTTTCATATACTACATTGTAAACCTGAGATGTGTTTGTTTGTTTCTCTTTTAGAACACGGATAAAATATTGGAGAAGAGTACCCTGTTATGCAATGGTAAAGGAAGTAATGTAGATAAGGTTCAAGATAGCGAGACATCCCTATTGGTCTCCAAGAAAGCTGATAAAAACTATATTGAAGACACTGAGACAACCCCAAAGTCCTGTCTTGATGTAGTGTTCGAGTTACTGGCTACCACTGCTGGCACCAGCTCTTCGAACTCGTCGCCTGAATCAGTTCGGCCTCTTGAGTCTCAACATCAAGTTGAAAGACATCGATCAGATGTTATGCGACAGGAAGTCGAAGGACTGAGGAAGTCCGTGTAGAATTCAGATGCATACTTTCTGGTGCAACAGCAAGCACTGGAGGACTTAAGCGCCAAGCAAGACAAAGTTAATAAGCTTGCTAAGCATGTTGCCAGCATTATGGGTACCCAGGATATTGTTTCTTGTGCTCTTTTGAAGTGGTTTCAGTTCTGGACTTGTTTTGCTGCGGCGTTTATATGCTGATGTGTTCCCTATATTTGCACTGGTGGCGAACTTTGATGCCCAGTGGATGTAATATGTGTAATAGCCGTGATAGCATAGTGTAAGTTGCTTGCTTATTTATTTCCTTGTTGTCTTGTTTATTTGTTTGCTTGTAGTCAGTGCAGTTCTTTTTCTGCGGTTTGCTTGTGGCTGCAATAACCTATTTTTTAAAACTAGGCCACAATAACCATGGGCTAATATTTACTGTAGTGACACTGGACCTACGGGCCGTAGAAATAGTGGGCCTTCTACGGGCCGTATAAACAGTGGGCCTTCTACAGGCCGTATAAGCAGTGGGCCTTCTATGGGCCGTAGAAACAGTGGGCCTTCTATGGGCCGTAGAAACAATGGGGCTTCTACAGGCCGTAGAAACAATGGGCCTTCTATGGGACGTATCATCAATGGGCCTTATATGGGCCGTATGATCGATTGTCCAAACATGGGCCAAACAGACCGCATTCTGGCCGTAAACGGGCTAGAGTTGGAATCATCCGTTATCGGCCCATCGTTAATAGGCCATATTTGATGACGCTATGAAAATGGCCCAACGTATTAATGGACCACAAACGGGCCGACTGTAACCAAGGGCTGAATTTGCTCCACAAGCAGAAAATGACAGTAACGGTCCGTAAGTAAACGAATGCTAGAAATGAGCCCAAGAATAAATGGGCTCTGAGAAGGCTGAAACATCACATGGGCTGGAAATGGCCCAATGGAATAACGGGCCGTTAATGGGTATAAAGTGATACACTGTTCTATACGAGCCAGTTTCACCACGGACCGTTAATGGGTGTAAAGTGATACACTGTTCATTACGGGTCAGTTTCACCACGGGCCGTTAATAGGCCAAGAGTCACATAGGGCCTCATATGGGCTGAAAGACGTCATGGGCCATACATGGGCCAGAAGTGAAAACGGGCTGGAACCATATTGGATGGCCCAAATGACGCTACTGGGCCTAATTCGAATAGAGTGTAACGGGCCTTGGGTTAGCGGGCTGTAAATGGGCTATATGCGAACAGGCCGTCAACAGGCTTTCCATGGGCCGGCCCGCCACCTTTTGACCAAGTCAAACGGGCCGGCCTTTTCATAGCAATGGTCCTCTGTTGGGCCGTGCCACGTGTCGATGTATCATAGGCGCCTTCTGTCCAATGAGAGGATGACATCTATCCCAGCGATGAGCCGACACATGTTTCCTCCAGCCAATGATGATTTTTCACGTGGAAAATCCCCATTGGTCGGGGCTGTTAACGGGTTATCGGATCTAAGACCTGACCCGATAGCTTAATGGCGTTCCGTTACGGTGGATGCCACGTGTCGGTCACCCTTGACGAAAGCACTTCTGTGACGCGCGATTTATCGTCATGGAAGTGGACACTGCCATGATGATAATTTTGGTAATGTCATGGAACACTTCTACGACAGCACAGGTATGACTATCTTGATTCTGTCATAAATATGTCATGGATGTACATACATGACAAAAAACACGACCTACTGTGACAAACAGGTATCATCACGGAAGTGTATTTTTTTGTAGTGCAAGTACTAACTTACTCTTAGCTAACTAGACGATATCGGCTGCCATCTGGGGTACACGCTAAACGCTGGCACCGGCGTCCTGGGCCTCGCCTCGGACTTGCAAGAGGTGCAATAGGGCGTGTTGCTCACGCGCGTTGGCTCTTTCCATGCCTGAATGGTCCACCAAAGCTTCGGCTTCCAAGAGGGAAACCCACTTGACGAGTTGGTAGTAAAAATCGGTGTCGCGAACGCGTGCATGCCTGACAACCTCCTGGGCTATTTGCCGGGCGCCGGCCTCCACGTAGTCGGCTGAGTTGCGGGCGCTCTGCTCGCGACTCAGAGCATCGGTGCGCTGCTGCTCCATGTCCCGCTGGCCGCGCAAATCAGCGATACGCTGCTCCTCCGCCAGGCGGTCGCGCTCCAACAACTCCTACACCTCCACCAGGCGGTAGCGCTCCAACAACTCCTCGATCTCCGCATTTCCATCTAAAGACAGATAGAATGCCGCCTCCCTCCGTCTGCCTTCCGGTGAAAAACCGAACACTAGTTCCGGCGGTGACCGCCTCCGGCGACGCCTACCACGGACGGGTGGGGGCATGGCGGACATGGTGAGCGACGTCGGGCCAGTGGGGGCTTATGAGGATATGGCGAGTTGGGTAATGGTGCCACCGGAGAAGGCCGGGAAACAGTACTTATGATTGTGTCGTCCCGTCCCGTCTCGATCGCACGCTGGCATGGCGGTCAAACGAGTGCACTCGAATCATCTCCCTGCTTGTCAATAATGATTCCAAGGATTTAAAAAGCCCGCACCAATTAAAGCGCATCTTTTTTCGCATCAGTTAGTTGCCTTAATTACGGCCGGTTGCATGCAGGCACTCAGAAATCGCTTGCAGCCAGTACGCGGAGCAACATGCAACGAGTCGCAGCCGAGGGCACGCAGGCAACCACTTAAATCACTGGAATTAATTAGGCTTAAACTTCTGCATGCCGTTAATTATTGCCATCCCTTGGTCTTGTTGCTTTGCTCACGGGACTAATAAACCGGGACAAAGGGTACCTTGGTTGGTGAGAGGTTTGAATTAAGCCATGTAAACTGGAAAGGAGGTACTAGTACGTGCATGATCTGCTATTTATTCGTGTAGGATCGAGTAGGTCGTTTCTTCAATTGAGCCCTGCAAACCGGAAAGGAGGTAGTACGTGCATGATCCGCTATTTATCCGTGTAGGATCGATAGTGTAGCTTGTCAGTTTCTTCATAGGTAGGCATTTTTATTCAAAAAAATGCCACTTCGCATCTTGCGTCGCAAATAAAACGGCCATGAGCGCATTTGTAGGCTAGCTAGTGATCGATCAGTAACTTGTAAACACAGAGCGAACAGAAAGAAGTAACTGTTAATGCATCCCAATGATTCACAGACCATATACAAATATGTAGCTCCAAAAGCAAAGATCAGCTACTTCAGATCTTGTGTTGCAACTAAAACTAACTAGTACGATTCCCATACATAAGATCAACATGTTAATGCATCTCAATGATTCACAGATCATATACAAATATGTAGCTCCGAAAGCAAAGATCTAGAAAAAACATCTGTTCTTCCTACTAACATGGATGCCTCTCTTGGCCAACATTTAGTACAGACCGAAAGACAAATTTGTTTGTGAAGTCTACAATTGCTCTTGCAAACGTAAGTGGTTTCACCAACAGCTGCAACCATGAGAATGAACCACACATGATGGAGGAACATCCACTTCAATATGATTTGGTCTTCTCTCGATCACACCGCCATACTATTTTTGGAATACAAACTTTGAATTAGGCAAAATGATGCCCATTGTATAATCAGACCAAAGCAATGAAGCACCTAGTGTTGGCCAATAAATAGTACAATACTACTTTTCTACAATCCATATAGCACTGAAGCAATGAAGCGCCTAGTGTTGGCCAATGAAGCACCTAGTGTTGACCAAAGCAATGAAGCGCCTACTTTGAATTGCGGACACTTTGTTTGTTTGCCAAATAGCAACGGGCAGACATCTCTGTCTGCACAAATATCAAGCATCTAGTAAACATATACCACACCATGTATTTTCGGTTTAAACATGTCTCTTCCGCTTAGCATCTGTCATGTTCTGCACTGGAAAATCTGATACAGTTATGTTTTGCCCTGGACAATTTCATATTGAATTGATTTGCTAGTTGAGAGCAGAAATATAGTGCCTATTCTTCATCAGACCAAGGATATCCATGTTCGCAGTGATGGAAGAGGTGAAATCGATACAACCAAAATTTAGCATCCAATCATTGAATCCTGTCCTGCACCACCAATGTTGGTCCACCCTGCCAATAAATTCACATGCAAACCACTAGTATTACTATCTAATGACAGTATAAAAAGAGTAGCAAGATAGTAGCAAACCATGTACCTTTGTAATGAACAGCTCATTGTGCCAACAATTTGATATAAATGTTTGGAAAAAAACATGCTCCTAATGTTGAACCAGTTGGACTTTTTGTGCAGTTCCACTAAAATCGAGCATCCCTATTTGCATAGATATTGAAAGTGTGATTACTATAAAAGTGGCACTAGTGAAGCATAGACTCACAAATATAAGCATTCCAATTTCTTAATGGGAAAAGGTAGCAAGACTTTTTCTAACCACCTGTTTGAAGGAATAAATAAAGCAAAAATGGCTGATGACAGGAAGGCATACATAGTTTTTTCTGAAAAATTGAGCAATTCCTGACCTTTCCTCTTCTTTTAAGCATATTTTGTGCAGTTCAACTAAAAAAATGGCATCACCACCTTGACAATTCAGTGACATTGTACAAAAGGAAATGACTTAACATTACATCATGATGTCACGTATGTATTCGGCAGGCATTAGAGACAAACATACAGACCTCCTTCGGTAACATAATGAACATTAATTTTAACAAAGGTGTGACTAGATTTACCAGGATAATTTGAGTGAACTCTACACTCTCTGTTCCATAATATAAGACGTTTTCGCGGTTCAATTTAAAGTACCCAAACGTCTAGTATTTACAAAAACAGGTAGTAGTTTTCTTGAGCACATATTTGGTAAAGCTTGCCACACTTTATTTATGTCCATACGCTAATGCAACACCATTCGAATAGTACAAATATACACTAATCCAGTGGCTAGTGCAACAGTAGAGTAGTTAGTTTATTACAGGGTACAGTACAATGGTTTTACTGAACAGATTTCAATAAACTCTAGCACTGGAAGATTTCTATAAGAATTGACAATACAAAATGTAAAGGTAACAAGTTTCAGCATTGGTATACTAGTTGTGCATGAGCATTAAACCAAATACAAAAGTCTAAAGGTAACTAGCATTATTAACTAATGACAGTATAAAAATTTGCAAAGCATGTACCTCCAAGGTAAATATCATTTCGAACTTGGGGGGGCCTTAAAAATTGCTATCCCAATCTTGATAATCAAATAGACATAAAAACTTGATCGAACCAATCAAGAGAACAGCCGGAGGAGGAGGTGCCCACTCTTGACCTTTCCTCTTGTCTTCATATTTTTTTGTGCAGTTTAACCAAAATAAAAAGACATCAGCACCTTGGCATTTTGGTGACACTTTACAAAAAAATTAACTTATCTCATGAAAGTGAGGTATGTAATCTATAAGCATTAACAGTGCAAAAATCTGAAGGTAGTAACAAGTTTCATCATTGGTATACTGGCTGTGCAACAGCATTAGAATGCCTTAGCTGAATAATATTTAATACATCCACAATCAACAGCTAACCCTAAAATAATCCAATGACATTAAATGGCATTGCTTAAATTTATTGGTGGCATTAGACTGAGAGCGGCATTAGTTAAATGTGGCATCACTTTAGTAGTAGCATTGCTTGACTTGACTGCTGGCATTATACTAACAGCAAAATAAGTGGCAATAAGAGCATGGGAGACCCATTCGGATAGTGGGCACACCAGTATGATGTACCTCCACGGATGCAGAGTGGTGAGGGAGGTATGGTTGCCCAGAGCAACAAATATCCAGGCAGCATATGTGGATTACATCCCATTTTTGTTCTCTTTAGCCACCTTTTTCCTATGTGAGGACAACAAACCGATCAACCTGGTCATTCTCTATTGCGTTGTCATGCCTTTCTACCATTCTTCAACCAAGACACACGAGAGTCGTTCCTTAGCTACTGATTTTCCCCTTTTCAACCTAGATGCGGGTTCAAGGCATACTCTCTTGGACACTACAGTGTCCCTTCCGTTGCTTACTCAACCCAGACATGGACTAGTCTGCATGAAGTAGGGTTTCCTTTAATATTGCAAATTATGGTTTTTGTCTGCATGGCCAGCAGAGCAGAGGATAGCAAATTGGGAAGATGGTGGAGTGGAAAAATATCCACATGCAATGACATGGCAGATGGGCCAATAGAACAAGGTTATGGTTCGCTCGTGGTCATCCTCCTCCGCACACACTACGACAGCGAGCTTGGGAATGGAGGCCATCCCGCATGGGCGCTAGGTCTGAGAGGACGGCCTTGTCATCAGTGTGTGACCTCTCTCGCTGTCGACGAGTGCGTCAACGCTACACGTCCTTTTCTTCCCCGTCAGATCTGTGACCACCGGTGAGGAGGGAGAGAGAGGCCGTCTTTTTTAGATCTGGAGAGAGGGTGGTAGTGTGAGAAGCAAGTGGGCATCCCTTAGCAAGAAAGTGCTGAAGCTCCAGCCTATATATCTTTTTTATACTACTAGTACTGGAGGTTGAGTAGTGGCAGAGTAGTTTATATTTTCTCTGTGTACAGTACCAATTATTCGTGCTTCAAAACTGAATGGCACGCCATTAAAAAGTTAAAGGTCGATAACTAAGCGGCACCTCGGGCCAACGCAGCCAGATCACATTTTGCATGAGAAATAACACACCATGTTTCGTTGACATGTGGTCCCGTTCTAACATAAGACGACGGCGAGTCCTTTTGTACTAGTAGTATTTTTGAATGGACGTGTAGGCCGGGGCGCCTCTTCGTGAACCGTGGAAAACTGGCAACCGTCCATCGACTATTCGCCTTTCCCTCTCGATTTGGAACTGCTGTCACACGCTCTTCCTCTCCCTTCTCCATTTTCCTTCAGCCCTTCACCCTTCCTTCTGCCATTGTTCGATCATCTTCTCCATGGAGGGAACAGGCTGGAAACGACCCCATTATTCTTGCCCCGATCTGAAATTTGACGTGGTGGAGGAACTCATTGATCGGTGCGACGTCATCACCTCGGCTAGCATGGCAGGTTCGTTCAAGCCCATTCTCTACTCAACTAATAACATCATTACAAGGAACCCAAGAGTCAAGGAGCGGTTTGATCTCCCCTATCCTCTTCATTGTGACCCTAATGATTGGCGCGGAGACGACGGAGGCCTCGCCCTGTGCAAGTTGATGCCGCTTGATAATGATACATATGATGTTAAGATGCCATCGGTTGAGGGTAAGGCTTGGGAAGGCGCAAATGGAGATTGGGTTGTTTACATTGGGTCCAACTGCGAGTGGGAACTTGTGAATGTGTACACTCATGACCAGATTCCACTTCCAAAAATCTCAGCATACTGCCCAGAGGTTGAGCACATCGGTATTGTACGCACGTTCAAATACAATCCTGGTGACTGTCTTCTACGGAAGATAGCAATTTGTCGAGTTCCCAACCGCTCTTGGAATTACAACAACTATGGAGTTGTTGCTATCTTCGACAAGCTTATAGCCGTCCTTCCTGGTTTGACTGGATGGATATTGCTCAAAAATCAGTTTCTGTAGACGGATGAGTACTGTGATGCAATTCAATATGAGGGCCTTGTGTTTGCTGCCACCACTCGTGGCACTGTTTTTGCATGGAATCCTTATGATTTTGGTACGTTTGTCTTCCACCATAATTATAATTGTTTCAACCACATGCATGCGGGTTAGCAAGTTTCCCTTCACTAATTAACCTTCTTGTGTTTCCAAGGTCCTGTGAACATTCCACCACCTATACTTGAAAAAATTTATAACCAAGGGGGAGATGACGATGGTGATGATCACGAGCATGAGGACGAGCAACGCCCATATACTCTGTGGCGCCTGGCAACTAATTCCGATGGATCACCTCTTCTTGTGTGTATACAGCCCACTGATGATGTTACTACTAAGGAAGCAGGTGTAGACTCCCATGGTCGCACTCTGCGAACATATTCCAACACCCGTTGCATGGTATTCAGGATGGATACTAGTGTGCTAGTGCCAACTCCGTCTCCCTGGTACAGAATTGATAGTCTTGGACAAAACTCGCTCTTCCTTGGACAAAACTATCCAATGATGGTGAACGGCGATCCAACTAATGTTAACACAATGTTACTACCATTTATGAGAAGCAACTGTGTCTATACCTTGGACATTTGGGTGGTTCCCTACCCTGGTACTGATATAGTAGGCCGCTTCGGCCTGGATGATCAGTCCTGCGTCGGTCTCCAGATCGACAATGGATGTCCCGTCCCAGAGAATCACTTGTGGTTCAAAGCAAGCGTTTCCCACATCGAGGAATGGTTGAGTTGAAGTTCATTTCATTGCTTGTTATTTGTTGTGTGGGGAAAACTTTAGTATTTATAATGTATCCTCGTTGTCGATGTGGGTTGATGACCTATTGTATGTAATAAAATGATATGTCTGTGATAAACTTACTAAATTTATGAATGGCTTTCGAGTCGCTTCTCTGAGTGAGTGGTGCCACGAGGCAAAAAAATATTTTCTGAATACATAATTGTACATGCATTGCAACAGGTTATCGGATGAGACCAATAAACAATAGTAGTACACTATTTGTACTAGCTTCACATGCTTCGCGCGTCGGGCTGGTGTTTTTACTGTAGCCATATGTTAATGTGTTCGTTGTACGTAACCAGCACCTCGAATCCTCGACACTAGTACTATATAGTAAGTAGTAGGAGTAGTAGGGTGGCATGGGCCAGAACAAGCATTCAGGAGTACGGCACACACCACCACCACGACATCCATGTGACACCATATTATTTCTTGGAGTCTGTGCTAGAGCAATCTCTTCAACCTCATCGTTTCTCTAACTTCAGCCATCACGCGGCGGGAGAGGTGGGGGTTTGCCGATAGTCGGTTTCCTCAACTACGGTCCCACTTGTAAGGACAACTCCAATGCACGACCCCAAATGGACCTACGTTTTGCACAAACTCCAACGATAATCTTGACTAGGAAATCAAGACCAAGGAAAACAAGAACCACAAGAATACATTTTACTACTCCTATAATTTGGATTAGTGCCTTCTCGATGCATTCATTGTTGATCTGCAGAGGCTCGATCTTGCGTGCTTCTTTCTTCTTCGAGTGTAAATAAGTAGACGTTGCTTCCTCGCATCTAGTCTCATGTCTAGTATCTATTCTAGTAGGAGTATCAACAAGTGCACAAGTCTCATCTCTAGCCTCTATGCTAGCTAAACGTGCTAGAACATCTACTAAATTGTGATCTATCAATATGTGGATGTACTCTTCTTCCCAATACCAAAACTTGCATCCATTCTACTCCCTCCGTTGGACAATACATGCCTTCTATTTGTCAAATATATATTTATCTAGACATGTTTTAGTATATAGGTACATCCATTTTTGGACAAATGGAAGTCAAGTATTTTGGAACGGAGGGAGTACACAATAAAAAAATTAAGTTTGCACAACTAGTCTAATCCGAGAGCACAACCGAAGATTTGGTCGGGTTCTTCCTCCTTTTGCCGACACGTGGGACATCCAGCATCCAGGTCATGTCATGCAAGAAAATAGAGTGGTAGTTGAAGCCACGTGATGCATCTTGGGTTAAACTGTAAGTAGAATCTTACTACTCTTGAGTAACTCCAAAAGCGGCCACCGAAGATCTTTATTGGATTTGTTTTTCATCACCAGCACGTCGAAGTGAAAGATGTGCAGGTTCAGTGGGTCCTCTTGCGTTTTCACTGACATGTGGGACCGCATGTGAGCAAACAGACGATGGGCTCCGCACGTCCGCTGGCTGGCTGAGAAGGGAGATAGAGGAGGGCTGACCACGGACTATAGGAAATTTGTTCTACATACCTTGATATTGGCTCGATATAGTGGGGTGGCATGGGCCATAAATAGCATTCACGTCTATCAGTACGGCACATGCCACCCACACGAGTCCCATCCGACACCAAATTTCTTGGAGTCCGTGCTACAGCCATCTCTTCTCCCTCCTATTTTCTCAGCCATCGCGCGGTGGGCGGGGGTGGCGGTTTGCCGATAGTTGGTCTTCTCAACTCCAGTCCCAGTTGTAAGTGAAAATGCAACACCGCTCGCATTCTCGCTTGAGCGGCGTGCCGGACCAACCGTGTGGGGGTGCAATGCGAACCCGGCAGGCTTTACCTTTTGAACTCGTAACTTGTAAAATTTGGTTCTACTCCATGGCGCGACCGATAGATAGAAAATAACAATTTTGCCTAGAGTAATGAGAAATTTGGTTCTAGCGCCCTTCATGCATGGAGTACGCACGAAAATTATGAAGTTGATGCGAAAGGTAAGATAATTACTAGTAGTATCATATACTACTACATGGATTTGACGGAAAGATAAAAATACATACGGATCCATCAACGACATCCTCACGCCCTAGTGCGCTGGGTCACCAACCGACGTGTGAGGAGCAGCGGCGTTGGCGGCGAGCTCAACGTTCTTCTCAACAATGTCGTCCAAGGTTGCCCTGTGGTCCAAGAAGGCCAGTGAGGGAGTCCTGGATTAGGGGGTATCCGGACAGCCGGACTGTGTACAATGTCCGGACTATTGAAGCATGGAGATACAAGACTCAAGACTTCGGCCCGTGTCCGGATGGGACTTTCCTTGGCATGGAAGGCAAGCTTAGCGATCCGGATATTATATTTCCTTCCTTGTAACCGACTCCATGTAAACCCTAGCCCTCTCCGGGGTCTATACAAACCGGAGAGGTTGGTCCTTAGAAGGCCGATCACAATTACATTCATACCATCACAGGCTAGCTCCTAGGGTTTAGCCTCTCCGATCTCATGGTAGATCGACTCTTGTACTACCCATATCATCAATATTAATCAAGCAGGAAGTAGGGTTTTACCTCCATCAAGAGGGCCCGAACCTGGGTAAACATCTGTGTCCCTTACTTCTTGTTACCATCAGCCTTGACGCACAGATCGAGACCCCCTACCCGAGATCCGCCGGTTTTGACACCGATATTGGTGCTTTCATTGAGAGTTCCTCTGTGACGTCGCCGCCAGGCTCGATGGCTCCTTCAATCGTCATTAACGACGCGGTCCAGGGTGAGACTTTCCTTCCCGGACAGATCTTCGTGTTCGGCGGCTTCGCGCTGCGGGCCAATTTGCTTGGCCACTTGGAGCAGATCGGTAGCTATGCCCCCGGCCATCAAATAAGGTTCGGAAACCTAAACTACACGGCGGATATCCGCGGAGAATTGATCTTCGACGAATTCGGGCCAGCGCCAGAAGTGCCGAACAGTCGCGATGAGCACGGCTTAGACCTGCTGTCAAACATCGCTCGGGATATCGTCCCGGAAGAAGCCTCGGATATAAATCCGGGACAGGTTGCTTCGCCTAAAGACGAAGGGCTGGACCCCATGTAACACCCCGGATTTGATGCCACAGGTGTCTGCCAGTTATTTGCCGTCGTTGCCATGTCATTTGCTTGCGTGTTGCATTTTATCATGTCATCATGTGCATCTCATTTTGCATATGTGTTCGTCTCATGCATCCGAGCCTTTTCCCCGTTGTCCGTTTTGCAATCCGACGCTCCTATGCCCTCCGACATTCCCCTTTTGTCTCTCATTATGAGCGGGTATTAAGCTTTCTCGGAATGGACCGAGTCTTGCCAAGCGGCCTTGGTATAGCACCGGTAGACCGCCTGTCAAGTTTCGTGCCATTTGGAGGTCGTTTGATACTCCAACGGTTAACCGGATAACCGTAAAAGCCTCTTTCGTCTTGCAGCCCAACACCCTTCCAAAGTGGCCCAAAACCCATCTAAGTCTCATCTGTGCTCTCGGTCGTTCAATCACGATCGTGGGGGCAAAAACCGCTCCTCATTTGGACTCTCCTAGCTCCCTCTACCTATAAATATGCCCTCTCCCCTGAAATTCGCGGATGAATTCTTCCCCCGAAACCCTAGCTTCTCTCTCCTCCCGCCGACGGACACGTCCACCCGCCGCCCGGACATGTCCGCCAGCGCCCGCGCGCAATCTGAGCTGGCCACGTGGCGCTCGCCGTCGTTCCTCCGCCGCGGCCCGCGGGGCCCGAAGCAGGCCCGTGCGAGCCCGCGCGTCGCCGCCGCCGCAGCCCGCGCAAGGCCCGACATGCCCCGCCGCTTGGATCCTCCGCGCCGCCACCGGAGATACCCGTCCTCGCCACCGCCTTCGCCGGCGCCGCCCATCTCCGCCGCCTGCGTCGCCCGCCGCCCGCTTCGCCGGCGCCGGCCCTCGCCTTCGCCGCCCTCCGCGACCGCGAGCACCGGCCTCCGGCCGCCCCGCTCGCCGCCCTTCCCCGGCGCCGCCCGCCGGCGGCCTCGGCGTTCCGCGCGCCGCCGCCCCGCGCCTTTGGAGCCCTCCGGTCCCGCCAACTCCGGCGTCGCGGCGCCCGTCTCCCCGCGCCCGAGCGCGCCTCCTCTTCTCGTCTCCATCCAGATCCGACCGCAGGAGGGCCGGATCTGGTGACCTCGAGCCCGGCCGCCGCCTCCCTCAACTCCAACAAGAACTCCGGTGAACCTCGGTTTCCATGCCCGCGCGTCAGATCCAGATCTGTCTGAGGTTGACATTCCCCCTCCGAAAATTCCACTAAGTCCCTGGTTTTTGCATAATCATGCCATGTTCATCGCATCGTATCTCTGCATTCGTAGCTCCGTTTCATGCGTGTAATATGTCAAATTGTTCGTCTCAACGAGTACATCACTTCAATCCGTTGCATCATGTTCATTTGAGCTCATCTTGATGCCTGAATCATCGTTGCAAGAGTGCTTCATAATGTTTTCTGTTGTCTGTTAACAGAACTAGCTCTTTTGTCATTTTTGCCATGACTGATGTGTGCATCCTATGAGGTTGATGCCTACATGTGTTTTGAACTATGCCATGCCATCTTTACAGGGGTGTATGCCATGTATTTTTGTGATCAATGTGGTGACTAGCACAAGCATGCAAACTAGGCATCGTGATGTTGCTGATTTTAGTCCCTGTTCTGCTGTTATTTTGATGCCATGTAAACTTGATGCTACAGAGAGATCCATGCATATTTTGAGATACTTAAGTAAGGATGTTTTGAACATATGGTTATTGTCTATCCATTCATGCCCCTGGTTGCAATTATGGAGTAGTCTAGCATGTCATTTTCGTGCTCTACTTTTGCTTCAAAATGTTTCCTGGCAGATTGTTTATATGTTATTCAATTTTGCCGAGGTTGTTGTAGTTGATCCTTGCATGCTATGAACTTGTTCTTGCCTTGGTTTGTTTCATAAACATGCCTTCTTGATGATTCTATGCTTATCTGGTCATGCAATGACTTGTGGTGAGTGAATCGAGCTTGTTAAGTAGGGTACTTGCTGTTGCTGTTTTGCTAGGCTGAATCTGTTATTTCGTGATGCTATGTAAACCTGCTGCTACAAATCATTCTATGCATAATGGAGATGATCACTAAATATTTTTTGTTCTACATGTCATGCTCTATCCATCCACGCCCCTGGTTGCATTTATAGCTTGCTATAACTTGTTTTAATATTGCTCTAAAGTTGCTTCATAATGTTGCTGTCAGCCTGTTAACATTAAGTTCAGTTGTTTCCATGATTGTTGCTAGTGTTCCATGCACCCTATGAACTTGATATTGCCATGTTTATTAGCTTCACAAACATGTCTTCTTACTGTTGGATACCTTGTCATGCCATGTATTGATCTGTGGTGAGTGGTACAAGCTCACCAACATGCCTTCATAATTCTGTTTCTGCCATGTATGAATCTGTCATATAACTTGCTATGTTTACGTGGGTGCCATCATATTTTCTGATCCTTTTTGGCTCATGGTTAGTAAAGGACATTTGATCTATGCATTTAGTAGATTCATTCCATGCCTTTGTTTGCCATTATAAGTTCCTGTAACATGTTGTTTGATAGCTCTAAACATTGCAACCTGATGTTATTTTCTGCAGTCTGAAACTGATATTACTTGCAATCTTACCATGTGTGTTTGAGCATGTTCTAGTGATTTCTGGAGATAGCTCAGTGTTGATGTTTTGTCATGCTTTACCTGGACTTCATGCCCATGCCTTTTGTTTTCATATTGTGATGCTGTAGCATGTTGTTTTGGTGCTTGCAATATGCCTAGTTGCTGTTATGGACAACTTGTTGCTATAACTTGTTTCATGTGTGTGTGTTGAACCGTTGCTCCGGTTTCAGTGTGCTCTATATGAAACTTGCTTGATTTTGCATGTAGCTTCATATTATCATGTTGCATCCTTGTTTTGAGATGTTTGCTTGATGTTTGAATGCCTTTTGCATCAATGCCATGTTTAACTTGTTTTGCTCATATCTTCTAGGCCGTAGCTCCGAACTAAATGAACTTTATATGTAACTTGACTAGAATCTCGTGTAGATCATCTGTGTGCATCTTAACTTGCTGTTTAACAACTCGAACATAAGGTTTATTCAGATCTGGACCAACTTCAAAATTTGCATATGAGGACTTACCGGAATTGTTATATGTTGTTCCCGGCCTCATTTAAACTTTCCTTGTTGTGTTACTCTTATATGCATCATCCCTTGCCATGAGTAGCTTCATGTAGCCTTGTCATGCATCACGCTTGTTGTGCATCATGCCTTGTTCATGTGTGGTGTGTTTACCATGTTGTGTGCTTCTCTCGATAGTTCCCGTTTCGTTGCGATCGTGAGGATTTGTTCGTCTACGCTTGGTTTGTCTTCGTGGCTTCATCTTCTTCATGGACTCGTTCTTCTTCCTAGCGGGATTTCAGGCAAGATGACCGCTACCCTGGATCTCATTACTATCATTGCTATGCTAGTTGCTTCGTTCTATCGCTATGCTGCGTTACCTATCTTTTGCTCATCAAGCCTCCCAAATTGCCATGAACCTCTAACCTTTGATACCTTTCCTATGCAAACTGTTGTTTGTCTATGTTACCGCTTTTGCTCAGCCCCTCTTATCACGTTGCTAGTTGCAGGTGAAGTTGAAGATTTCTCCATGGTGGACAGGATTTTGGTTGGGATATCACAATATCTCTTATATTATTATTGCATCTATATACTTGGTGAAGGGTGGAAGACTCGGCCTTATGCCTGGTGTTTTGTTCCACTCTTGCCTCCCTAGTTTCCATCATACCGGTGTTATGTTCCCGGATTTTATGTTCCTTACGCGGTCGGGTGATTTATGGGACCCCCTTGACAGTTCGCTTTGATTAAAACTCCTCCAGCAAGGCCCAACATTGGTTTTACCATTTGCCTCACCACCACCTACCTTTTCCCTTGGGAGTCGCCCTCTCGAGGGTCATCTTTATTTTACCCCCCCCCCGGGCCAGTGCTTGTCTAAGTGTTGGTCCAAACCGAGCGATGTCCGGCACCCCCTGGGCATTCAGGGTCTATGCCAACCCGTCGTCTTGCTCATCCGGTGTGCCCTGAGAACGAGATATGTGCAGCTCCTATCGGGATTTGTCGGCACATCCGGGCGACTTTGCTGGTCTTGTTTTACCATTGTCGAAATGTCTTGTAAACCGGGATTCCGAGTCTGATCGGGTCTTCCTAGGAGAAGGTATATCCTTCGTTGATCGCGAGAGCTTATCATGGGCTAAGTTGGGACACCCCTGCAGGGTATAATCTTTCGAAAGTCGTGCCTGCGGTTATAAGTAGATGGGAATTTGTTAATGTCCGGTTGTAGATAACTTGACACCAGATCCGAATTAAAACGCATCAACCGCGTGTGCAGCCATGATGGTCTCTTTTCGGCAGAGTCCAGGAAGTGAACACGGTTTTGGGTTATGTTTGACGTAAGTAGGAGTTCAGGATCACTTCTTGATCATTGCTAGTTGACGACCGTTCCTTTGCTTCTCTTCTCGCTCTTATTTGCATATGTTAGCCACCATATGCTTAGTCGCTGCAGCAGCCTCACCACTTTACCCCTTCCTTTCCCTTTAAGCTTTGCTAGTCTTGATACCCATGGTAATGGGATTGCTGAGTCCTCGTGGCTCACAGATTACTACGACAACAGTTGCAGGTACAGGTTTTGCGATGATCATGATGCGAGAGCGATGCTTGCTTGTTTTGGAGTTCTTCTTCTGTTTCTTCTTCGATCAGGGGATAGGTTCAAGGTCAGTAGCCTGGGCTAGCAGGCTGGATGTCGTTTGAGTTTTTGTTTGTGTTTCATCCGTAGTCGGATGTTGATCTTATGTATTGTGATGATGTATTCGTGTGGCATTGTATGCCTTATGTATGTATCCCCATGTATTATGTAATGTTGATGTAATGATATCCACCTTACAAAAGCGTTTCTATTTTCGGGTCTATCCTTGGTGGGACCTTCGAGTTCCTTTTGGATAGGGTCGCATATTGGGCGTGACACCCCGCCCCGCAGGTCGTACCTTCATCGGCGATGGAGCCAAACACAGGTTTCACCTCTAAGGGAACCAGTGACTCTGGACCCCCTGATTCATATCTGGATGCAGGTTCCAGTCCGCACGCCCCCGAGCCCGCCGATCCTGGTTGGGCTCCGGCGATGGAGTTCACCGCGGCGGACGTTTTCAGCACTCGCCCTTTGGCGACATGCTGGACTTATTGAAGTCTCTCTCCTTGTCAGGAGACTCCGGGCCGAACTATGTCCGACTCGAGTGGGAAGCATACAACAACGGAATTCGTTGCCCACCCACCACCCACTTCATTGCCATGATCGATGATCTAACCGAGGTGCTTGACTTCGACTCCGAAGACATCGACGGTATGGACGACGATGTAGGAGAATCATAGGAGACACCGCTCACCGGGCGGTGGACGGCCACCTCCTCATATGATATATATATGGTGGACACTCCGAAGGAAAATAATGGCGACGAGGCAATGGAGGACAACCCCCCGGGAAGAAAATCAAAGAATGAGCATCGTCGGCGCCGCTCCAAGCCCCGCCATAGCAACACCGGCCCCGGAGGCGAAAATAATCTGGATGGTGCCGAAGAAGAATATGACCCTTATCAGCCCGCCTTTGAGCAGGCTAAACAGGAAGACGAGCAGGTCATCCCAGAAGAACAGGCAACAGACATATACCCGGAGGAGGACAACTATATGCCCCCTCCGAAGACGAGATCAGCCTCGGCGACGAAGAGTTCGGCGTACCTGAGGATCTCGTGGAGCAGGAGCGCTTCAAGCGTAGGATTATAGCCACTGCAAGGAGCCTGAAGAGAAAGCAAGAGCAACTACAAGCTGATCAAGACCTGCTCACAGATAGATGGATTGAAGTGCTGGCAGCCGAGGAATATTGACTTGAACGCCAAACAGCTAACCGGCCACCCTGTGGCCGGGACAAAACGGGAAACCAGCCCGGATACCAGCCCGCACCCCCACGTTGATACACTACGGCTCAAGGCAACAGGCACGACCTACAATATATTCTGGACAATAAAGCAGGACAGCCAAGATCGATCTACGGATCGAGGGGGCGCGCCCCAGCACGCGACGACGACCATCACGCCGGATACATCATCAACAAATCCGGACGGGCCGAACATAGCAACCCAGACCAATCCGACCTGCGTAGCCACATAGCCCGGCACAGAGGCACCGCACACCCCCTCTGCTTCACGGACGAACTAATGGATCATGAATTCCTAGAAGGGTTCAAACCCGTAAACATCGAATCATACGATGGCACAACAGACCCCGCAGTATGGATCGAATATTTCCTTCTCCACATTCAAATGGCCCGCAGAGATGATCTACACGCCATCAAGTATCTCCCCCTTAAGCTCAAAGGACCAGCCCGGCACTGGTTAAACAGCCTGCCAGCAAATTCCATTGGCAGTTGGGAAAACCTGGAAGATGCATTCCTTGAAAACTTCCAGGGCACATATGTGCGACCACCAGACGCTGATGACCTGAGCCACATTACTCAATAGCCCGGAGAGTCAGCCCGGAAATTCTGGACTCAGTTCCTCACTAAAAAGAACCAAATAGTCGACTGTCCGAATGCCGAAGCCCTGGCGGCTTTTAAGCATAATAAACGTGATGAGTGGCTCGCTCGACACCTCGGCCAGGAAAACCCCAAGTCTATGGCAGCTCTCACAACCCTAATGACCCGTTTTTGTGCGGGTAGGATAGCTGGTTGGCTCGTAGCGGCACCATCCCACATTCCGGCACTTCAGACGGCCACGATGCTAACGGCAAGCCACGGCGCAACAGACATAAGAGACGGAACAACGGCGACAGCACGGAAGACACGGCAGTCAACGCCGGATTCAGAGGACCTAAAATCGGACAGCGGAAAAAGTCGTTCAAAAGAAATAATCAGGGACCGTCCAATCTGGACCGCATACTAGAGCGCTCGTGCCAAATTAATGGCACACCGGACAAACCAGCCAACCACACCAATAGGGACTGCTGGGTGTTCAAACAGGCCGACAAGATAAACATTGAAAACAAGGACAAGGGGCTGCACAACGACGATGACGATGAGCCCCAGCTTCCAAATACGGGGGGGGCAGAAGAAATCCCCCCCCCCCCCAGGTGAAAGCGGTCAATATGATCTACGCCACCCACATCCCCAAGCAGGAACGGAAGCAGGCACTATGGGACGTCTATGCGATGGAGCCAGTCGCCCCCAAGTTCAACCCATGGTCAGCTTGTCCGATCACCTTTGATCGTAGGGATCACCCTACCAGCATCCGTCACTGCGGCTCAGCCGCATTGGTCTTAGACCCAATCATCGACGGATTCCACCTCATGCGTGTCCTTATGGACGGCGGTAGCAGCCTGAACCTGCTTTATCAGGACACAGTGCGCAAGATGGGCATTGATCCTTCAAGGATCAAGCCCACCAAAACCACCTTTAAAGGTGTTATTCCTAGAGTAGAGGCCCGCTACACGGGTTCTATAACATTGGAAGTGGTCTTCGGATCCCCAGACAACTTCAAGAGCGAAGAGATGATCTTCGACATCGTCCCTTTCCGCAGTGGCTACCACGCACTGCTCAGGCGAACCGCATTCGCAAGCTTCAATGCGGTGCCACACTATGCATATCTCAAGCTTCAGATGCCGGGACCGCGCGGGGTCATCACTGTCAATGGAAATATGGACCGCTCCCTTCGAACAGAAGAACATACGGCAGCCCTTGCGGCAGAAGTACAACGCGGCCTCCTCCGACAAACGAATCCGGCGACAACTTCGAGCACTGTCAAACGAGTCCGGAGCACCCCAGAACAGGATTAACACGAATGTCAAGATCGTGATTAGCAGTCCGCCCTCCGCTCAAGCCCCTCCAAAGCAGCATTCGTGCCACGCGTACACAATTACACACTCAAGATACCTTGGGCATAGGCGGAGGCTCATCAACGACTCAGTCGATAATGCGGGTAACCACTAAATGCCTTCATACTCTTTCCCTATTTACCTTTCAGGACACCGTGTTAGTGCAGCATCCTCAGAAGAGCTGAATCGCCGGACTCATATGGAAGTGACACCCAAGGAGGCAATAGACATTGTGCGCAGAAGGAAATACCCAGGTGGAATCTATTTACGATCATTATACCTGCTTCATCTATCCGCACACGGCTTGCCCCTAGATAGGACATGTCAAATAGTCCTATTTTTATCTCTGCCTAATGCATCCATTTTAAACATACGCTTAAATGTATTTTTTTTCAAATGGAGATTATATATAGTGTCAACTTATTATCCTTATTTGAGTATTTTACTCTTATAAATGTTTATTTGGTATTGCATCCGTACACCTTGGTACGGCCAGTTTGCCAGGGGCTTCTTATGACGACCTGTAATATGGCAACTAAAAGTCCGAACACTTTCAATAGTGCCACACGCCAAACTTATAGCCCTATATGCATCAACTCCGAATCATGTCTTGGGTCTACAGTTGGGATAGCCCTACTCCCTTGTTTTGGTGCCTTACGTTCCGTTATATCGGCTAAGGTAGTGCAGGGAGAACTACTACGATTGTGTCCCGGTTCTTCCGGACGAGCACCTCAGTACAGACAGCCGAAAACTGACCGGCATGATGTGGTGAGAGCTGGTCGCTGTTCGAGAGGTACCAAAATCCTTAAAGATTTTCCGCTTTAGGCGATAAATCGGCTTTGTCCGACCAAGGCGTATATAGTGCCCCAATTCGGCCTTCCGGAATCTAGGGGCTTCGCCGAAATTTCAAATTCTATACTTCTATGGCTAAGTGAAAGTTATAAAGCCGCATAGTCCGATTGCCTCGTTCGCTGCGCTGGACACCTCCTTAAGGGACCAAACATTTGGACAAAGAGTGTCCGGGTTTTCCACGAACACCCCGGTGCTAGTCATGCGGGGGCGGAAGCCGATGACTGGCCTACTTTCAGGATTTTATAAACAGCTGCACAGAAGGTAATATTTTAAATAACAAAAGCGCTACATAGCGCAACTAACTTTGTCCTTAAAATACAAACATGACAGAAACAAATTCATTCAAAATGGTGTCCTTGGTACATTCGTCAGCCACAAGACGAGCACCCTTCATAACGCCATCATAGTACAGCTCGGGATGGCGATGCGCCTTGCCCTCCGGCGGTCTGTCCTTGACCAACTTCTTCGCATCCATCTTGCCCCAATGCACTTTGACGCGAGCAAGGGCCCAGCGGGCACCCTCGATGCACACGGATCGCTTGATCATCTCAAGCCGCGGGAAGGCATCCACCATCCGCTTGATCAGGCCGAAGTAGCTACTGGGCACGAGCTCACCAGGCCACATCCGGACTATGAACCCTTTCATAGCCAGTTCGGCCGCCCTGTGGAGTTCAACCAACTGCTTCAGTTTGTCACTCAGAGGCATCGGGTGTTCGGCCCCAGCATACTAGGACCAGAATAGCTTCTCCGTTGAGTTCCCCTCCTGCGCATGGTAGAACTCCGCAGCGTCTGATATGCTACGTGGCAGATCTGCGAATGCCCCTGGAGAGCTTCGAATTCGAGTAAGTAATAGAAACGCCTCCTCCACATGTTTTCTTTGCATAAAGAACTTCTTACCCGCTGCTATCTTCTTGGCCTCCTGGATCTCCTGTTGTGCTTTCTCGGCTTCGGCCTTGGCGTCTTTTAAGCTCATAAGGGCCTTCGCAAGCTCGGCCTCTTTGGCCTTCAAATCATGCTCCACGGACACGCACTTCTTGCCGAGGTCCTGGGGCTCCTGCTGTACCTCACCTACCCTAGCACTTTGCTTTTCGCGCTCCTTACATTCCAAGGCTGCCTTGTCTTCGGCCTCGGACAGCGCCTTCTTCAGGTCCGCCACTTCGGTGGGGGCCCCTGTTACATGGTCACGACACTTAGTTGTTAGACCCACCAATTCTGCCTATCCTTAAATACATAAGAACGTGAATTACTTACCCTTGTTCTCTTTGAGCTGCCTCTTCGTGAGGTCGAGCTCTCCCTGCACCTTCTCTAGGTCCCGCTTCAGATCGGCAACCTCGGCAGTACGGGCAGCAGCAGCAAGCAGCACAGCCTGCTTATTCAAAATAATAATTATTATTAGACTCCTGCGGATTTTAATTGACCCTCTACTCGGCTTTTCTTTCTGAACGCCAAACAGAGTATCAGGGGCTACTACCTATCGGGTGGTAATTTTGCACATATTTATTACTTACCTCGAAGCCTGTTAGGAGGCTGGTGCAAGCTTCGGTTAGTCCTCTCTTGGCGGAAGAAACCTTTCGAATCACCATACTCATAAGAGTACGGTGCCCATCATCCAGGGAAGCGCTGCAAAGCGCTTCCAGCAGACCATCCAGCGCTTCTTGCGCAACGGAAGTCCGCAACACAGAAGGCTAGCCCTCCTTAGCGAGGGGTCACCTGCCTGAGTCTAGAACCATCGAAGGTTCTGGAATTGTGTTCGACTCAGAGCCCGGCTGGCCGTGGCTCTCGTCGACACGATCCGCGGGGATCTTGAAGCCCGCGTGTCTGACGTCTGAGACCCCACCTTGCGGCGTATCCAGAGTCACCTCCCCCCGCTCTAGGAGCCTTTGGGACAACACCTCCATGTCGTCCGCGGGGTGAGGAGTAGTGGCCGTCGGAAGCGAATTCATCTCCAAATTGCTTAGGGACCCGGAGGAGGATATCTCGGGGTGATCCCTGGCCGGACTGCACATATGTTCGGCATTACAAATACAAAAAATGAGAAGTGAAGTCATGATAGAGTGCAAGCACTTACGATCGCGCTAGAGGCTTCCCCTTGGGCAGCCACCCCTCCTCGCTGAGAGCGGCCGTGGCGGAGTAGTCCGGAAGGGGCCCCTTCCCCTTCTTGGAGGCCCCAGCCTCCCCTCCTGGGGCGGCTTTTCTCTTCTTCTCCCCCCCGATGGGGGAAGGTAGGATCTCTTCTTGATTCCCCTCTCCTCCGCGGGAGGAATCCGACTCGTCATCATCGGACGACAGGGGAGTGACGGCCCTCCGCCGAGGACCTTTTCCGGCCCCCGGGTCCGCCTCCCCGGACCCCTCATCCTTTCCAGATGGGGCGTCTTCTTATTCTTCCTCCTCCCCTTCATGGGAGGAGTCCGCCTCGTCGTCTTCGGACGAGGCTTCCGGCAGAACCTTACGCCGGAGACCCTTCCGGATCCCCGGGGCCTTCTTCTCGGCCTTCTTCTCCGGCACCTTGTACGGCGCCGGGACTAGCATCTCCGTCAGGAGAACATCTGCTGGGTCTTCTGGCAGCGGAGCCGGGCAGTAAACCTGCTCCGCTGTCTCCACGTAATCCTGAAATAAATATACACAACTACTTAAGGCACTCCCGTGAGTATATCGGGAAGAACTGGGTCCGGTGTCAGTCTAAGAACTCACCGGCCTAGGAGCCCGCGTGGCGTGAAGCCGCGGTCCTCGAATGTTGGAGGAGGCAGTTCGGAGGCCTTGAACAGCTCCTTCCATGCGCCTTTGTGCGGCATGTCGTCGAGCCTCTGGAGTGTCCGGTGCTCGGTGGGGACGAACTCCCACAGATTGACTGCCTGCCTCTGGCAAGGCAAGATTCGGCGAACAAGCATGACCTGGATCACGTTGACAAGCTTGATGTTCTTGTCCTTCATGCTTTTGATGCATGTTTGGAGTCCGGCCAGTTGTGCGGAATCGCCCCAGGACAGGCCCTTCCTCTCCCAGGAGGTGAGCCGCATGGGGGCTCCGGATCGGAACTCGGGGGCCGCCGCCCAGTTGGCGCCGTGCGTCTCAGTGATGTAGAACCACCCCGATTGCCATCCTTTTACGGTCTCCGCAAAGGAGCCATCGAGCCATGTGACGTTGGGCATTCGGCCCACCATGGCCCCTCCACACTCCGCCTGTCGGCCTCTTACCACCTTCGGCTTCATGCAGAAAGTTTGCAGCCATAGGCCAAAGTGAGGCTGGATGCGGAGGAAGGCCTCGCACACGACAATGAACACCGAGATGTTGAGGACGAAATTCAGGGCTAGATCGTGGAAATCTAGCCCGTAGTACAACATAAGCCCGCGGACGAAGGGATGGAGTGGGAATCCCAGTCCACGGACGAAGTGGGCGACGAATACGACCCTCTTGTGGGGTCCTGGGGTCGGAATGACCTGCCCGGCGTCTGGTAGACGGTGCGCTATGTCCGCCGCGAAGTATCCGGCCGCCCAAAGATTGGTGATGTGCTTCTCCTTGACGGTGGAAGCCACCCACTTGCCTCCTGCTCCAGACATGTTTAGCTGTGCGGGGAAGACTTGGGCTTGGGCATTGGAGCTCGAGGAGGCAAAAGTGGGCAAAGGAAGAAGAAGGCGTGGGTGAAAATGGGGGAATCTTATCCCTTATATAGGCGCCAGAAGCGGTGCGCCTACCTACTTGCCCTTTGGGAATCGCTTGTTTCCCAAGCGCCACGGTTAATGGCACGGTTAGATTACCCATGCATGTATTGATGAGAATCCCGTGATAAGGGGACACGATCTCTGCTTTGACAAGACGTGTCACAGAAACCTCCTCATGATATGTGTTGTAGCTGGTTGTGGGGAAACGGTTCGAATAGTGATCCGACCGTAATAACATGTCACGTCATCAGAAAAAGTTGTCAGCAGATTGCATTTGTGAAATATCATTCTCTCTATGGTGGTATGTGAAGATCATCTTGCGGATCCGGATATGGTCTACGTGTTCGATAACCATTTTTGAGTATTCGGAGGAGGAACTTGCCTTGCAATGTCGAAGACAATACTACGTGCCGGCCTCATTGTCATTAGAGCCTGGTTCAGGGGCTACTGAGGGAGTCCTGGATTAGGGGGTATCCGGACAGCCGGACTGTGTACAACGTCCGGACTATTGAAGCGTGGAGAGACAAGGCTCAAGACTTCGGCCCATGTCCGGATGGTACTTTCCTTGGCGTGGAAGGCAAGCTTGGCGATCCGGATATTATATTTCCTTCCTTGTAACCGACTCCATGTAAACCCTAGCCCTCTCCGATGTCTATATAAACCAGAGAGGTTGGTCCTTAGAAGGCCGATCACAATTACATTCATACCATCATAGGCTAGCTCCTAGGGTTTAGCCTCTCCGATCTCGTGGTAGATCTACCCTTGTACTACCCATATCATCAATATTAATCAAGCAGGAAGTAGGGTGTTACATCCATCGAGAGGGCCCGAACCTGGCTAAACATCTGTGTCCCTTACTTCTTGTTACCATCAGCCTTGACGCACATACCGGGACCCCCTACCCGAGATACACCGGTTTTGACACCGACAGCCAGCGTCCTATAATCCTCCTCTTGCATGTAGTAGTCGTTGTGGACAATTTGCGCGTAGACTTGGGTGATTATGTCGATGGTGTCTTGTTGCGCCAGGCGCTGCGCGGCGAGTGCGACCTCGAGGTGGACATTCTCCAGCGTGACGGCGGGCAGTCGTAGGGCCACCAGTGCGTCGAAGAGGTTGCCACCATAGTGGCCATTGAGGGTGGCGGGCATCGCAGAGCTTGGACGCATCAGCTAGAGGCGTACGTCAAAGTCGTCCGTGAGCTTCTTGACGATGGTGAACTTGTCGAGGAAACCGACAAGGACCTCATCGAATAAGGAGATGAAGCTGTCGTCCAAGCGGCCCCTCGCCCTCGCGGCCTCAAGCACAGCCGGCCATGGGAGGCAGGAGCAGGCGGCACGACCGGCGCTGCTTTCGGCGGCTGGACCAAGAAGACCAGAGGTTGAAGAAGCACTAGGACTGTTGGATGGACATCGTACAGTCACTGAAGCTAGAATCGTTTATATTGACTAAGTTAACAAAGCCCTTGGTACGCTCCAACTTAGTAGGCCCACAGGTCAGCCTCCGAAATGGTGCGCCCCAGATGTCAGGGGGAGGAATCATTTTTTGGGCGGCCTAAGCTAAGAATATCCAAGATTGAAGAAGAAGCACGACATCAGTTGGATAGACATCCAACGGCCACTGCTGCTAGAACCGTGTGTTGACCATAATAAGTTGACAAAGCCTTGCATACGCGTCAACTTATTTTTTTAGGGGACGTGTCACTTAGTAGGCCCACAAGTGTGTGGCAGAGAACTTATAGCCCATTTGCGTTTTGTAAGAATGTACAGCCCATTTTTGAATTCTAATGGAATTTACAACAGCCCATTTACAGTTTGTTAAAAGTAAAACCCATTTTCTAGCGAGGACAACGATTAATAATTTCAACCAACCGTTGAAGACAGAATTCAATAAAATTTCCCACATTTTGATGGGATCCGAAATATTTTAATCCCGAAATTTCTATTCAGATTAAATATAAATTTGTATTATGTAAAAATCCAAGAAAACATTGCGCGCGCAACAATAAAAATTTAAGATTTTCAAAATCCATAAATAATATTTTATAAACTAATTTTGTGTTTGGTGCATTTTTTTATAGTTACTGCCCAGTTTTTATAATTACATCCCATTTATTATTTTTAAAGCCCATTTTCCTGTTAAGCCTAATGCATCCCTCCTAAGAAAGATTTGCAGCACAGCGGGGCGGAGAATAACAAGTAGACCTTGCCTGGGTATTCCTCAAAAAGACGTATAGCTGGCCTAGCCATTTTCATCTTGAAAAAAGTAGTATCTGGGCTGGATATCTGGCCTGGGCTAGACGGGCCACAGCCCGCATAGTTAATACCCTGCTCTCCTCTGAACAATAACGAAATCATCACCAAGGAAAACTCTGCAGTGCTCACGCCTCAAAAACACAAATACTGCTCGAGCCGCTTGGTCCCAGCTATCGGCCGCACCTTGTGCAATTATCTCGTTTATATTGACTACATAGGTTGACAATGGTGTGGGACCGTGATGTCAGGAAACCAGGAGAAAGCAAAAAAAATATTGTTGTACATAATAAGGATGCACTTGCGTACGTACGGCTATGGCCCTAGTGGGTCCCTAGTGTCATCCAGTCAAAATAAAGTCATCTCCTTAATCCTCATGTTCGTTGACCATGTTAACAATGCTCAGCGCCACGGCGAGCGCAACAACTCAAAGAACAACGAAGAGGGCCTCGCGGGCCCTACGGAGGTTTGATACAGCGCCCGCTGCTCATTCAGGAAGCCAGGATCATCGGACACCTATGAGCACCTTTGAGAAACTGAGACGGCATGAAACGGTAAGGCCGTGCTTGGGAGCTCTGGTTTATTTCAAACCTATATTAAAATGCAAGTGTAATTTACTCGTCATTAGAAGGCCCGAGGTCTGTAAGTAAAACCGGCGGGTTACGCATGTAATTTGACAGACCAGTGTATATTTCACGAGCATTGCTATATGGACGACATTACCAGACGATACATGCATGACGTGCGTATCATTCCATCCATGGGCAAGGCTGAAACAACAGCTAACGGCTGGATTAGCAATCATCCGAGTGTCATTCAGCGTTTTTATCGTGTCTGAAGTACTTCCGATATTTTACTAGTCGAAATCGACCAACCAAGCGCCTTCGCCCGAGACCATCTGCTTTAAATTACAAGCGTCAGTTTTACAAGCAGTTTTGGTTGGAAAACGACGATCCAATCACGGCCTAATATCATGAGTTGGTCGAAAGATCATATGGTTTCACATCTAACCTACCCGACATGTCATATAGGCTATGAATGAAACATCAGACGATGAACTTCGTACACACGGAAACAACAGAAGAGGATGATCTTCTTAACAAGCAAATCACTGGCATTAGATCGACATGCAAAACAATACGACGCGTTATTCTTAGGAGGCACGGTGAACAGCTCGTGATGCCGCATGCCACAACATTCCAAGCTCAACTTTGCAATCAAACACAAGGCCTGGCATTACATAGACAATATTCAGAACAAACTCTTAACACAGGAATATCTCAGCAGAGTAACTATTTACTTCTAAACTAAACATAGGAATAGGAAAAAACACTCGACGCTGCTCACAGCAAGGGCGTCCCACTCAAAAATATCAAATGCATGTCTTCTGGCAAACATCAATGAGAAAATTTTGATAAGGTTTTCCAATTCCAATATATTAAACTAACGTCTTCTTGCTAACATCAATGAGCAAATTTTGACAAGGTTTTCCAATTCCAATATATTAAACTAACGTCTTCTTGCTAACATCAATGATTAAACTTTGACAAGCTTTTCCCATTCAAAATATGTAATGCCTATGATCGTGTCATGTCTTAGCTTCTTGTACTTGTTTGGGCACTTTTTGCCCAGGGCACTCCACGTGTTGTTAAATTGCCAATGGTATCTGCAGACTAGTCATGTCACTGGTGTCTAATAATACTTTGTAAAGCTTCTCAGTCATTCCTTCTCTAATGTACCGCATCCAGTGACTGCTTCTTTCTGCAAAGTGGAACGACCAACTGGACCCAGTAACGCAGCAGCTTGCCTTGGACACATTGGCTCCTTTTGTGTAGTTCAACTAAAATCGAAGTCGGAATAAAACCGAGCTTTAATTTTGATATCCCTGTAAGCAACAATAGGTATAAGGGAAACAATTACTGAGAAATAACGGTTGGTGACTTGTCTTAATGGGAAACAAAGCAGGAGAGGAGCAATTCTCCCTCACTTTTATTCTTTCATATTGACTGATACATTATCTTAACAATGCCTTGGTTCAACATTTATAAAGAACGACAAAGCAGAAAAGTACCATTCCTAAAACAATGCAACTGATTCATTTTTAAAGAGACATTATCTTAACAATACCTTGGTTAAACATGTAGAAAGAACTACACAGCAGGATAGTACCATTCCTAACAAGTGTTGCAGTTTTGAACTAAGATTCAGTAGTTAATTAATTCTGAGAGTGGCATTGCTTAGTTTTACGAGTAGCATTAGATTAACGAAAAGCATAAACAGTTCCAGGGGAGAGTGGGTGCAACAACAATATGTGCTTCCATCTACTTATAAAGGGGGTGATGCAGAGTTTGTTGTAACAAAGCAACAAGCATCATGTTTGGGTTGGTCCCATTTTTGTTCACTACTTAATGGGAAAAGACAGTAATACAATAGATTCAATTCAACATTTATTTAAAACAGTACCAATACAAGTAGCACAACATCTCAAAGCACACTGCATAATCATGTGGATGAAGGCCTGTACTGACCTTTCATGAGAACACCAGGATAAAATACGAATCTGCTAACACAAATAGGAAATCCAATCTCATTTTGTGCAGTTGCACTGAAATCAAGCAAAGTGTTTCGCATAGCGAAGCAAAATGTCGCAATAGCAACAAGTTGAATAGATATCATGTGGTAGAGACCAAGATTTGAAGCAACTCGAGAGGTACACTGGAAACAAATCTCGATCTCCTTTTGTGCAGTTCCACCAAAATTAAGCAAAGTCACCGGTGTGACATTCAAGTTGAACTGCACAAAACACTCTTAAAACATAAGTGTTTCGAGTAGCGAAGCAAAATGTCGCAATAGCAACAAGTTGAATCGATACCCCTGTTTTAAGAGAGGCAAAAAAGGAAACAATTACTTACTAATAAAGGAGGATGAAACAAACGGTGACAGAAAGAAGAATCTAACTTATCTTGGATGGAAAGCAAAGTAGGATAGTAGCATTTCTAAAACAGTAGCATTGATTCATATTAACAGTGACACTCTCTTGAAACAACATTCGTTAAAAAATGTAATTTACTTTAAACAGCGCCATTGCTTCAATTTTCCAGCGGCATTCTTAGATTAACAACAACAAAATAGTTGTATGGGACATGCTAGCACCATGTGCGTCCACACGTATAAATGGGTGATGCAGAGTATGTAGCCAAGCAGCATATCTGTGTTGGTCCCATATTTGTTCTCTTTGAACTTTTTTCCTATGTGAGGGCAGCAAATCTAGTCTTGCACAAACTACCCGACCCCCCCCCAGTTTCTTTCCCTTTTCAACAAATAGATAGGTTCCTTACAGATGTGTGTACTGGGTTACACCCTTTTTCCCTTTTCGACCAACAAAGCGGCTGGATAGCCAGTCTATACTACTTTTCCTCCCTCCGTTCCTCATTGAACCACGTCCTAGATTCATGCTCCACCCTACCGCACGTTTCTTTCCTCTTTGAACCTAGACCTAGATTTGACTTCAGATCGAAAAGATCCACATGCAGCTAGAGCAACGACGGTTTCAAAGAAACTTATACCTTAGGGTCATCGGGATGTGGCAAGGCGTGCGGCGGGAGGCCGGATCTGCCCACACTATGTACGTCAGCGAGGAAGAAGGGGTCGGTGGCCCTCCTGCACAGGTGCTGGGTGAAAGAGAACAGTGCAGCCGGCAGTGGATTGCCTCCCTCACTGAAGGCAATAGAGTTAACGCTGCACCTCCTCCCCTTCCCGATGCGACGGATAGGGATGCCTCCTTCACCAGCTATGAGGGGGGGGAGAGACAAGAGGCCAACGCAATCTTGTTTAGATCTGGTGAAGAGAGGGTGAGAGACTTGAAGGAAATATGCCCTAGAGGCAATAATAAAGTTATTATTTATTTCCTCATATCATGATAAATGTTTATTATTTATGCTAGAATTGTATTAACCGGAAACATGATACATGTGTGAATACATAGACAAACACAATGTCACTAGTATGCCTCTACTTGACTAGCTCATTAATGAAAGATGGTTATGTTTCCTAACCATAGACATGTGTTGTCATTTGATTAACGGGATCACATCATTAGGAGAGATGTGATTGACTTGACCCATTCCGTTAGCCTAGCACTTGATCGGTTAGTATGTTGCTATTGCTTTCTTCATGACTTATACAAAGTTCCTACAACTATGAGATTATGCAACTCCCGTTTACCGGAGGAACACTTTGTGTGCTACCAAACGTCACAACGTAACTGGGTGATTATAAAGGAGCTCTAAAGGTGTCTCCGAAGGTACATGTTTAGTTGGCGTATTTCGAGATTAGGATTTGTCACTCCGATTGTCGGAGAGGTATCTCTGGGCCCTCTCGGTAATGCACATCACTATAAGCCTTGCAAGCAATGTAGCTAATGAGTTAGTTACGGAATGATGCATTACGTAACGAGTAAAGAGACTTGCCGGTAATGAGATTGAACTAGTTATTGGATACAGACGATCGAATCTCGGGCAAGTAACATACCGGTTTGACCGATAAAGATCTTCGTAGAATATGTAGGAGCCAATATGAGCATCCAGGTTCCGCTATTGGTTATTGACCGGAAACAGTTCTAGGTCATGTCTACATGGTTCTCGAACCCGTAGGGTCCGCACGCTTAACGTTACGATGACAGTTTTATTATGAGTTTATAAGTTTTGATGTACCGAAGGTTGTTCGGAGTCCCGGATGTGATCACGGACATGACGAGGAGTCTCGAAATGGTCGAGACATAAAGATTGATATATTGGAAGCCTACATTTGGATATCATAATCGTTTCGGGTGAAATCGGGATTTTATCGGAGTACCGGGGCGTTACCGGACCCCCCCCCCCCGGGGGGTTATTGGGCCTACATGGGCCCTAAGGGAGAAGGAGGAGAGGAGGCAAGAGGTGGGCTGTGCCCCCTCCCCTCCCTGGTCCGAATAGGACAAGGAGAGGGGGGCGGCGCCTCCCCTTTCCTTCCCCTCTTCCTCCTCCTTCCACCCTTCTCCTTCTCCAACTAGGAAAGAAGGGAGTCCTACTCCCGGTGGGAGTAGGACTCCCCTTTGGCGCGCCCTCCTTGGCCGGCCGGCCCCTCCCCCTTGGCTCCTTTATATACGGGGGCAGGGGGCACCTCTAGACACACAAGTTGATCTTCGTGATCGTTCCTTAGCCGTGTGCGGTGCCCCCCTCCACCATATTCCACCTTAGTCATATCGTTCCGGTGCTTAGGCGAATCCCTGCGTCGGTAGAACACCATCATCATCACCATGCCATCGTGCTGACAGAACTCATCCCCGACACCCTGCTGGATTGGAGTCCGGGGATCGTCACCGAGCTGAACGTGTGCTGAACTCGGAGGTGCCATACGCTCGGTACTTGGATCGGTCGGATCGTGAAGACATACGACTACATCAACCGCGTTGTCGTAACGCTTCCGCTTACGGTCTACGAGGGTACGTGGACAACACTCTCCCCTCTTGTTACTATGCATCACCATGATCTTGCATGTGCGTAGGAAATTTTCGAAATTACTACGTTCCCCAACAGTGGCATCCGAGCCTAGGTTTTATGCGTTGATGTTATATGCACGAGTAGAACACAAGTGAGTTGTGGGCGATACAAGTCATACTGCTTACCAGCATGTCATACTTTGGTTCAGCGGTATTGTTGGATGAAGCGGCCCGGACCGACATTACGCGTACGCTTACGCGAGACTGGTTTTACCGCCGTGCTTTGCACACAGGTGACTAGCGGGTGTCTGTTTCTCCAACTTTAGTTGAACCGAGTGTGGCTACGCCCGGTCCTTGTGAAGGTTAAAACAGCACTAACTTGACGAACTATCGTTGTCGTTTTGATGCGTAGGTAAGAACCATTCTTGCTCAGCCCGTAGCAGCCACGTAAAATTTGCAACAACAAGGTAGAGGACGTCCAACTTGTTTTTGCAGGGCATGTTGTGATGTGATATGGTCAAGACATGATGCTATATTTTATTGTATGAGGTGATCATGTTTTGTAACCGAAGTTATCAGCAATTGGCAAGAGTCATATGGTTGTCGCTTTATTGTATGAAATGCAAACGCCCTGTAATTTCTTTACTTTATCACTAAGCAGTAGCGATAGTCGTAGAAGCAATAGATGGCGTAACGACAACGATGCTACGATGGAGATCAAGGTGTCGGGCCGGTGACGATGGTGATCCCGACGGTGCTTTGGAGATGGAGATCACAAGCACAAGATGATGATGGCCATATCATATCACTTATATTGATTGCATGTGATGTTTATCCTTTATGCATCTTATCTTGCTTTGATTGACGGTAGCATTTTAAGATGATCTCTCGCTAAATTATCAAGAAGTGTTCTCCCTGAGTATGCACCATTGTGAAAGTTCTTCGTGCTGAGACACCACGTGATGATCGGGTGTGATATGCTCTACGTTCAAATACAATGGGTGCAAAACAGTTGCACACACGGAATACTCAGGTTAAACTTGACGAGACTAGCATATACAGATATGGCCTCGGAACACGGAGACCGAAAGGTCGAGCGTGAATCATATAGTAGATATGATCAACATAGTGATGTTCACCATTGAAAACTACTCCATCTCACGTGATGATCGGACATGGTTTAGTTGATTTGGATCACGTGATCACTTAGATGACTAGAGAGATGTCTGTCTAAGTGGGAGTTCTTAATTAATATGATTAATTGAACTTACATTTATCATGAACTTTGTCCTGGTAGTATTTTGCAAATTATGTTGTAGAACAATAGCTTGCGTTGTTGCTTTCATATGTTTATTTTGATATGTTCCTAGAGAAAATTGTGTTGAAAGATGTTAGTAGCAATGATGCGGATTGGATCCGTGATCTGAGGTTTATCCTCATTGCTGCATAGAAGAATTATGTCCTTAATGCACCTCTAGGTGACAGACCTATTGCAGGAGCAGATGCAGACGTTATGAACGTTTGGCTAGCTTAATATGATGACTACTTAATAGTTTAGTGCACCATGCTTAACGACTTAGAATCGGTACTTCAAAGACGTTTTAAACATCATGGACCATATGAGATGTTCCAGGAGTTGAAGTTAATACCCGAGTTGAGAGATATGAAGTCTCCAACAAGTTCTATAGCTAAAAGATTGAGGAGAATCGCTCAACTAGTGCGCATGTGCTCAAATTGTCTGGGTACTTTGATCGCTTGAATCAAGTGGGAGTTAATCTTCCAGATAAGATAGTGATTGACAGAATTCTGTAGTCACCATCACTAAGTTACTAGAACTTCGTGATGAACTATAGTATGCAAGGGATAACGAAAACGATTCCCGAGCTCTTCGTGATGTTGAAATCGACGAAGGTACAAATCAAGAAAGAGCATCAAGTGTTGATGATTGACAAGACCACTAGTTTCAAGAAAATGGCAAAGGGAAAGAAAGAGAAACTTCAAGTAGAATGGCAAACAAGTTGTCACTCCCATGAAGAAGACCAAAGCTGGACCAAAGCTTGAAACTGAGTGCTTACACTGCAAAGGAAATGGTCACTGGAAGCGGAAATGCCCTGAATATTTGGTGGATAAGAAGGATGGCAAAGTGAACAAGGGTATATTTGATATACAGATTATTGATGTGTGCCTTACTAGTGTTTATAGTAGCCCCTGAGTATTTGATACTTGTTCGGTTGCTAAGATTAGTAACTCGAAATAGGAGTTAAAAATAAACAGAGGCTAGTTGAAGGGGAACACTACAACAAGAACCCCCCTTTAGCAACGCATAGATGCGTTTTCGTTTGTCCTTATAAGCATTGCTAAGGTCTACACCAACGGATTCAGATGCGTTGCCGTTGGTGGCATTGCAAGGGTCTACAACAACATATATAGATTCGTTGGTAATGTGGGAAATAATGTGTTGCAAAGCAACAACGGATTAGTGCAACGCTTCTATGTGTTATAGAATATAACCTCCATATATAATCATTGATTACATTGTTGCTCTATGCTATGGTGCTTGCAAAATAGAATAACCTCCATATATAATCATTTGTAACAGTAGGTAGTTTGAATGGCAGTACAAGGTAGAACTTTAGTAAAATTCGATAGAGTACGAGTGAAAATGATATATTGATTCAATGGAACAATTTGTTACATTTCAATGGAACAATCTGTTACTTTACAATGGAAGTATCATCAATTATGAGTACATCACTTCCTTAGAAAAATAAAATAAAAAAATAAAAAAAGTTGTAAACATTCAGAGAACTTTCTTGTTTCTCCCCCAAGTACCAAGAATCATCATACTCCTCCAAGGTCCAAGTAATCATCTTGTATTTAAATTCTCAACCTATAAAGAAAAATCATAATACTATTTATGCACAAATTCGAAACGAAATTTAAACATATGCATACTATGCAGTGTACCCAAAAGGATCTACATAGAAATTGCAATGTGTGCAAGAAAAGATTATTGGGGGCAAAGACATAATCTTATGCATGTCTGACAAATAACTTAGTAGGAGGACATCTTAAAATACTGATTATCTTCAGCCAATCGGGTGTGCCTATTCACTGCGAACAGCCAGCAGCATGTATTCACTACTAAAAATTGTCAAAAGATTATATTATATCAACAATGAGATGATTTCAGCAACCAACTAAATGGTGATTGGGTAAACAATAATATCCACTATACAAAATTGGATATTTCCGTTTTCTAAAGGTCTCGGAATTAAGTAGTTTAGTGTCACCATTACTCACGTATTACCCATGCTTGGTATGATGTATTAGGAGAAAAGAACCCAATGCCAATAGCCCAATGGAGAATAAGACTCTTAGAACTAGTAGAAGAAACAACATGAAAAAGAAACACTTCTTTAGATTTGGGCTTCTGTAGGAAAAAGTAGTGGAGTTTTGTTTCTACAGAAGGTAGGATCCAAGGTGTTTACAGGGGAATAAAAATAATTTAATGTGGCACTATTTAATTCTTCAATACCGACCTAGCACTAAGATGAATGTACATTTAAGAAAATGCATCAGGAGCGACCAATGTAATGGATGAACAATCTAAATAAAATCAAATATAAGTAATGGATGAATAATTTTATGTCAGTACTTACCCAATTTTAAGAAACACTACCCATGTGCCTTTGCTGCCAATGTAGCATATCATATAACCAAGAGGATTTGATCTTTTTTCACAACTCAGCTCCCTAATCATGTATCATTTGTCATGTCATTGAATACATGAATATCAATACCTATATGAATCTAGAAAATATAGGCTTGGACAAAAGTTAAGACCAGAAAAAATAGACATGTACTATTGGCACACTTAACTAACAAAGACTCGCTGGACTAGTTAGTGTAAAAATTAAGGATATGTAATAAATAAGAATGCTACATCATGACGAGATAAGGAAATGGACACCTTAGTAGCCTGGAGCAGGGGAGGGTTTCTCAAGTAAGCGAACGGGTTGCCCGACTTTCTGTGATTATCTCATAAGTTGTACATTTCTATCTGCCCCTGAAGCTGCATGATATTAAAGCAAGTTAATCCCTTACACAATCAGCCAAGGCAAGTTAATGATTTTAACACAATCCTATCTACCTGCACATCCATTGTCAACAGTTCAAAACCTGACCTGTAGGATAGTTTCATATCAACATCATGGTTACTACATTTGTTTAGATACTATAGACTGTTAGCTGACATCTTGGAGGCACAAAAATTTGCAAGGGAAAAAAATCACATGATGAGATACTGGTGGAACAAATAATACTAACAATTGCAAGGAAAAGGGACCATGGAATCAATAAGGAGCTAGAGGGTCCCATGATTATTATTGTATGCACTGTACATGTTGAGTTATTTTTGCAATGGAGAGCATAGAAGAGAATCTGATCAAGAGAAAGATTAGAGAAGAGATAACAAGTAGTTGGTTCAATTTGCAAAAAATTAAAACATACAGATCTCTATATTTTTTATTTGGGAATGCAGTATTATATTATATCTACTGTATAGGTACCAATGAGCAGCAAAATCGGTAGCAACGACAATAGCAATCAGCGGTAGCAGCAATAGCAACTAGCAGCAATAGCAAACAATCAGCATCAACAACAATCATCTTCTATCTACTTTTATAGGAACCAAGGAGAAGCAAAATCAGCAGCATCGGCAGTAGCAAATAATCAGTGTCACATGGCTGTACTTTCAATCAGCACACACGTGCCACACAGACACCTACACACGAGCCAAGCACGCACGTAGCTGTAGACAAATGCACGAGGGGCCACCAGAGCTTGAGTACGTCGGGCGCCAAAATAAATCCAAAAGGAGCACCATCGCTGCCGAAGGTTTCGTGAGCCGTGAGAACCACCCGCATGCGCGGGATCCAATTGGCAGTTGAGGAACACGGGTGGAGCACCACCCCATGCCCCTCTCACCTCAGGCCCGTCTCCACTGCGGCCACTACCCAGAGAAGGGAGCAGCACCCTACAAAACAGCTTGTTTCAGATCCATGCCCGATCTGACAGCAGCGACGTGGAGTAGTGGCCTCCGAAACAGAGGCGATCGAGCAACGCCGGCGATCCGTGTCGACTAGAGTTACTACAGGGACGCGTGCAGTGGCGTGGAGGATGTCGCCAAGGAAGAATATAGGACGAGTGAACTGAGGGGGAGCCTGGCCTATGAGCGATAGCCCTGGACAGCGCTGGATCTAGGTAGAATTGAAGGTGGCGGTGGCGCGTCATGGAAGTCAGATGAGAAAGAGGGGAATTGAGGCAGGGAGATGGCGGACAAGGTAAAGATGGAGGTGTGGGTACGGGGAGGTTTGATTTATTTTAGGGAGAGGAGGTTGGCTTTAAGCGCGGAAGGCTTAGGGACGAGGAGGTTAACTCTAACTGCGGGAGGTGGGTGGCGGGATGTGGGATAAAACAACAAATCCTATAATATCGTTGGTACAAATGCGTTGGTATAGGGGTGTTTTTGTTGTAGTGGAAGTGACGATGAGTGTTGGAAGTATTTCCAAGATTGATATGATCATCATCGCAGACTCCCTATACTTTTGGGATTAGTGTTAAACCTAAATAAATGTTATTTGGCGTTTGCGTTGAGCATGAATATGATTTGATCATGTTTATTGCAATACGGTTATTCATTTGAAATCAGAGAATAATTGTTGTTCTGTTTACATGAATAAAACCTTCAATGGTCATACACCCAATGAAAATAGTTTGTTTGATCTCGATCGTAGTGATACACATATTCATAATATTGATGCCAAAATATGCAAGGTAATAATGATAGTGCAACTTATTTGTGGCACTGTCGTTTGGGTCATATCGGTGTAAAGCGCATGAAGAAACTCCATAAAGATGGATTTTCGGAATCACTTGGTTATGAATCATTTGATGCTTGCGAACCGTGCCTTTTGGGCAAGATGACTAAAACTTCGTTCTTTGGAACAACGGAACGAGCTAGTGACTTGTTGGAAATAATACATACTAATGTATGCAGACCAATGAGTATGAAGGCTCGTGGCAAGTATCATTATTTTCTAACCTTCACAGATGATTTGAGCAGATATGTGTATATCTACTTGATGAAACATAAGTCTGAAATAGTTGAAAAGTTCAAAGAATTTCAGAGTGAAGTTGAGAATCATCCTAACAAGAAAATAAAGTTTCTACAATCTGATCGTGGAGAAGAATACTTGAGTTATGAGTTTGGCCTTCATATAAAACAATGTGGAATAGTTTCATAGCTCACGCCACCTGGAACACCACAATGTTATGGTGTGTCTGAATGTCGTAACCGCACTTTATTGGATATGGTGCGATCTATGATGTATCTTACTGATTGACCATTATCGCTTTGGGGTTATGCATTAGAGACAGTTGCATTCACTTTAAATAGGGCACCATCGAAATCCGTTGAGACGACGCCTTATGAATTGTGGTTTGGCAAGAAACGAAAGTTGTCGTTTCTTAAATTTTGGGGCTCCGATGCTTATGTGAAAAAGTTTCAACCTGATAAACTCGAACCCAAATCGGAGAAGCGTGTCTTCATAGAATACCCAAAGGTAACTATTGGGTACACCTTCTATCATAGATCTGAAGGCAAGTTATTCGTTGCTAAGATGGATCCTTTCTAGAGAAGGAGTTTCTCTCGAAAGAAGTGAGTGGGAGGAAAGTAGAACTTGATGAGGTAACTGTACCTGCTTCCTTATTGGAAAGTAGTCCGTCACAAGAACCGGTTCTTGTAACAACTACACCAATTAGTGAGGAAGCTAATGATATTGATCATGAAACTTCAGATCAAGTTTCTACTGAACCTCGTAGGTCTACCAGAGTAAGATCCGCACTAGAGTGGTGCGGTAATCCTATTCTGGAAGTCATGTTACTAGACCATGATGAACGTACAAACTATGAGGAAGCAATGATGAGCCCAGATTCCGCGAAATGGCTGGAGGCCATGAAATCTGAGATAGGATCCATGTATGAGAACAAAGTGTGGACTTTGGTGGACTTGCCCGATGATCAGCAATCCATAGAAAATAAATGGATCTTCAAGAAGAAGACGGACGTTGATAGCAGTGTTACTATCTAGAAAGCTCGAATTGTAGCAAAAAGTTTTTCGACAAGTTCAAGGTGTTGAATACAATGAGATTTTTTCTCACTCGTATTGATGCTTAAAAGTCTGTCTGAATCATGTTAGCAATTGCCACATTTTATGATTATGAAATATGGCAGATGGATGTCAAAACTGCATTCCTGAACGGGTTTCTGGAAGAAGAGTTGTATATGATGCAGCCATAAGGTTTTGTCGATCCAAAGGGAGCTAACAAAGTGTGCAAGCTCCAGCGATCCATTTATGGACTGGTGCAAGCCTCTCGGAGTTGCAATAAACGCTTTGATAGTGTGATCAAAGCATTTGGTTTTGTACAGACTTTTGGAGAAGCATGTATTTACATGAAAGTGAGTGGGAGCACTACAGCATTTCTGATAAGTATATATGAATGACATATTGTTGATCGGAAATAATGTAGAATTATTCTGCAAAGCATAAAGGAGTGTTTGAAAAGAGTTTTTCAAAGAAAGACCTCGGTGAAGCTGCTTACACATTGAGCATCAAGATCTATATAGATAGATCAAGACGCTTGATAACTTTTTTCAATGAGTACATACCTTGATAAATTTTTGAAATAGTTCAATATGGAACAGTCAAAGAAGGAGTTCTTGCCTGTGTTGCGAGGTGTGAAGTTGAGTAAGACTCAAGACCCGACCATGGCAGAAAATAGAAAGAGAATGAAAAGTCATTCCCTATGCCTCAGTCATAGGTTCTATAAAGTATGCTATGTTGTGAACCAGACATATTGTATACCTTGCTCTAAGTTTGGCAAAGGAATAAAAATTTTATCTAATAGTAGATCACTGGACAGGGGTCAAGAAAATCCTTAGTGAGGACTAAGGAGATGTTTCTCGATTATGGAGGTGATAAAAGAGTTTGTTGTAAAAGTTACATTGGTGCAAACTTTTACACTGATCCAGATGGCTCTAACTCTGAATCTGGATGCATATTGAAAGTGGGAGCAATTAGCTAAGAGTAGCTCCATGTAGAGCATTGAAGACATAGAATATTTGCAAAATACATACGGCTTTGTATGTGACAGACCCGTTGACTAAATTTCTCTCACGAACAAAACATGATCATACCTTTGTACTCTTTGGGTGTTAATCACATAGCGATGTGAGCTAGATTATTAACTCTAGTAAACCCTTTGGGTGTTGGTCACATGATGATGTGAACTATGGGTGTTAATCACATACAGATGTGAATATTGGTGTTAAATCACATGGTGATGTGAACTAGATTATTGACTCTAGTGCAAGTGGGAGACTAAAGGAAATATGCCCTAGAGGAAATAATAAAGTTATTATTTATTTCCTCATATCATGATAAATGTTTATTATTTATGCTAGAATTGTATTAACCGGAAACATGATACATGTGTGAATACATTGACAAACACAATGTCACTAGTATGCCTCTACTTGACTAGCTCATTAATCAAAGATGGTTATGTTTCCTAACCATAGACATGTGTTGTCATTTGATTAACGGGATCACATCATTAGGAGAATGATGTGATTGACTTGACCCATTCCGTTAGCCTAGAACTTGATCGTTTAGTATGTTGCTATTGCTTTCTTCATGACTTATACAAAGTTCCTACAACTATGAGATTATGCAACTCCCGTTTACCGGAGGAACACTTTGTGTGCTACCAAATGTCACAACATAACTGGGTGAATATAAAGGAGCTCTACAGGTGTCTCCGAAGGTACATGTTGAGTTGGCGTATTTCGAGATTAGGATTTGTTAGTCCGATTGTCGGAGAGGTATCTCTGGGCCCTCTCGGTAATGCACATCACTATAAGCCTTGCAAGCAATGTAGCTAATGAGTTAGTTACGGAATGATGCATTACATAACGAGTAAAGAGACTTGCCGGTAACGAGATTGAACTAGTCACTAGTAGAAAAACACCTATTATACCCGGTTCGTAAGTGCCTTTAGTCCCGGTTCATGAACCGGGACTAATGGGTCATTACTAATACCTGCACCCATTAGTCCCGGTTCAAACACGAACCGGGACAGATGGTCCTCCACGTGGCTGGTGCGCCGAGCCCAGGCAGGGGGGCCTTTGGTCCCGGTTGGTGGCACCAACCAGGACCAAAACGCATCCATGCGTCAGCATTCCAGTGGCTGGTGTTTTTTTTTGAAAGGGGGGGCTGGGGGTTTTGGGGGGTTAATTTAGCTATTTCATATATTGTGTTAGCTATCTAATTAATAGAGAGAAGTGTCCTCTCTTATGTCCGTGCTTGGTCGACGCTACGTACTATATACATATAGCCCTCGACACGCTAGCTAGTAAGAAAATGAAGGGAACCATTGAGTACAGAAGTTCGTCATGCATACCGAGAGAAATGATCGATCGACCTCTCCTTCTCCGAGAGATTGGTCGAACAACAAGTTTTCGTATCATGTATCCGACGCTACTGGCTACATACATGTACAATATGTAAGATCTCTCAATTATAGTCCCCTAGCAAGTGAAATCAACTTCTGCATGGTATTCTCCGGCTTTGTTGATGACGTGGTCAAGAAAGAATCCCGCCAATTCCTCTTGAATTGCTTTCATGCGATCTAGTTCTAGGAGTTCATTCCACATCTGCCACGTCTAATTTGAATAAGGGGTTAATTAATACATATAAATGAATGAAACTCAACAGAAATGATGGTGTAATAAAATGAAATTGTGAATATTATTGCTTACGCACTTCATATTGTCTTTGAGAGTAGCCCCGCTTGTTTTTCAAAGCCGCGGTGTGGATGAACTCGCACACGTAGTATCCACAGAAATCATTCCCTTGTTCCTGCCACACGCACTTTACGAGAAATAGAGGTCAATCAAACTGATAATGAAGCATTATAAATGGCATTGATGAAAGCATAGCTATAGAATCAACGGGAGATGCGCGCAACTAGCTAGCCAGTAGTACTTACTTTTGGGTATGTATATCGCAGCTCCTTCGGCAGTCCCGGAGCTTTAGCGGTGAACTATTTCCAAACCCTGCAAGACAAAGAAAATAATTATTATTACTTGAGATATCAGGAAATGAACAAAAAGTTGTAGATATGGTGCGATAATGATCGATTGAACTTACTTGCTGAGCATTTTAGTCATGTCCGCATAGGTTTTGGAATCTTTCCGTCTCGAGTCTAAGACGGTTACTAGTCCACGCTCAAGCTTAATCTCCAGAAGAATATAGTGGTACCTGCGCACGCATGCATAACTCCTCAATTACATTACTATAACCTCGCTCGAGTAATAAGGGAAACCGAATATGCACACGACAGTAACACTCACTTGCCGTTGTAAGGAAAGAGTATGGTATCTTTGTTTTGATTTTTGATCAACGATTGTAGCAAGTTGTCCTCAGCCTGTTTAACGTGCTTTTCAACCAGAAATACATCTATGATATTTGTGTTAATGAACCCAATATCATAAGTTTCTTGTTTTTTGCACTCGACGATCTTCAATCTGCATAATATATTGAGGATAATTAATTAGAAATACATACAATGAAAGAGCCGAGCTATATATAGAGACTTAATGACAGAAATAGTACTTACAGGCAGTAGCAAAAGACCGTTAATTTATCAAGGGCCTTTTGATTGAAGAACTCAAAGAACTCCTCAAATGGAATAGGCAACAGATCATTTCCAACGAGCTCGTGCTCCTCTTTAATTCTTAGATACAAAGTATTCGTCCCCCCAGACTCTCTGCAGGTTTTCATGTACCAAGTATGGAATCTTCGCATCATCGTTGTTAGAGAATTTTCATCTTTGTCGAGAGGCTTCCCGTACTCGCATCTGTGTTCCTCCACCTCCATGAAACCAGGAAGTGCATTGTCAGGCAGGTAATCTTGTAGATTGCCATAACCGGCCACCATCCCCGGAACATTAGCGACGATGTTGCCGCTGGACACATTGAGCGGGGGGCACGATTGGTTTGCTTGTTTGCCGAGCTGGTCAATTTTTTTCATAGCTGCTCGTTCTCTTGCTCTTTGATGTCTGACAGTACTTCCCGACCGCTCCGCTTGGAGATATGTCTGTTCAGTAATGCGCTCATAGTTGGTTCTCGCGGAGACTTTGTCGGTTTCCTCAGGGCATCGAGAGTGCACTTTGCTTTCACCGGATCTACCTTCTCCTTCGGAGGTGGATGTCTCTTTGCTTTCACCCCTTCAAAGAACTCCTTCACTTGGGTCCGCACGATCCTATTGTTTTCCTCCTCGGTCCTCTCGTACGGTAACTTCTCTAGAGGCTTGAGAGGTGGACCGTATCTGTATTGCCTCCCGCCTCTGGTTGTGCTGCTAGACGCCGGAGCAGATAGAGCGGCTGTGCCATCTGTCTTCTTTCGTGCTTGCTTACGAGATGGAGGAGAAGGACTACGACGCGCCAGAGCAGCCGGGGCGGCGGTGCGTCTCTTCCGCCCTTGCTGGCGAGGCGGGTCTCTTCCGCCCTTGTACATATACCAAAACAATGGAAGCATCAATTTACTAGTCAGCACGGGCTTAACTAATATATATATATATATATACCTGGCCGGACTCGGTTCGGTCACCGCAGTAGTCAGCACGGTCTCCTTGTTGTACCTCCATTGTGTCATCGGAGCCATCATGAACATAGTCCTCTTCTTGTACCGGCTTTAATGGGCCGAAGCCATCATGAACATAGCCCTCTTCTTCACCCAGTCCTTCCAGCTGACCATCGACGTCGAGGAGAAATGACGCAACTTCATCACTTCCATTTGCGATTATGTCCCCCAACATCGCTTCTGTTTCTCCGTCTCGGGATTGCTTTATAGTTTCTGCAAATATTTACAACATGTCAATTATTATTCAAACATGGTACAGATGGATATATATATATATATATATATATATATTAGTGGCAAACATAGAACTAGCTAGTTAATCACAATAAGGAATCATGTTAGTGGCCTCGACGCTGCTTCTCTAGGGTTTGGGGTCGCCTCGACACAACGCTTCAAGGGTTTGGGGTGGCCTCGACGACAACGCTCTTTTAACTTGGTAAATTTGGGTGGCCTCGAGAGAGTTAATTTGTCGGGTAGGGGCGCGGTGGGAGGGGGTAGGAGACCAACATCGTTTTCTCTCTAGGGTTTGGGTGTCCTCGAGAGTTCTGGTCGAGCGAGAGGGCCGAGGGGGAGTGCTGCCGTTGTATAAGTTATCACGGTCGAGAGGGGGTATATATATCGACCGCCCCTCATGTCGAACTTATCTCGAGGGGGTTATATCGACAACGATGCAGCAAGGACGAGAAAGGAAAATAATTAAGGAAAAGGAAGAAAAGAGGAAGAAGGAAGAAGGAAGAAGAAGAAGAAAAAAAAGAAGAAAAAAAAGAGGAGAAGAAGAAAGGAATAGAGGAGAAGAAGAAAAAATAGAATTTTTTTTTCTATTTTTTCTTCTTCTCCTCTATTTCTTTCTTCTTCTCCTCTTCTTTTTCTTATTTTTTCCTCTTCTTATTTATTTCTCCTCTTCTTCCTCTCCTCTTCTTCCTCTTCTTATTTTCCTTTTTCCTCTCATTCTTTTTCTTCTTCTTCTTCCTTCTTCCTTCTTCCTCTTTTCTTCCTTTTCCTTCTTTTACTTTGTCCTCTACACTAACCTAAAATGCACTAACCTAAAATCGATATCTACTAACAACCTAAATAAAAAATTAATACATATATGAAAAAACATATACAAACAAAAAAATGCTATGAACATTATATTCATACATACATATATAGACACATCCATTCATCATATATATAGCTACCACATACATATATACATTATATATATGAAAAAAATGCAATGAACAAAAAAATACACTTATGAAAAAAAATACTATGACCATGTACACATATATAAACATACAAACACATATACACAAAAAATGCAAAAAATTGCAATGGAAATTGCAGGGGCGGAGGGGCGGCGCGCGGCGGCCACGCAGGGCAGGGGCGGCAGCGCGGCGGCCACGCAGGACAGGGGCGGCGCGTGCCGGCCGCGCAGGACAGGGGCGGCGCGCGCCGGCCGCGCAGGGCAGGGGCGCTGGACGGGAGGGGCGCCGGAGCAGGCTGTACTCATAGGGGGCGGCGACGACACCTCAGGCGAGCAGCCTGACGGCATCGGTGGTAGCGGCGACAGCAAGGTGGAGCAGGGGCGTCTGGCCGCTACGGCGACGAGGAGGAGCAGGGGGCGTCGGGGGCGAAGTGGGTGATTTGGCCGGAAACTGCTAAGTGCTGCTTATATAGCAAAGCCTTTAGTCCCGGTTGGTGGCACCAACCGGGACTAATGCAGCCTGTAGTCCCGGTTGGTGCCACCAACCGGGACCAAAGGCCTCTTTTTCGGCAGCCCAAAGGGCGGGAACCGGCGGCCTTTGCTACCGGTTGGTGCCACCAACCGGGACCAATGCCTCCCCCTTTAGTCCCGGTTGGTGCCACCAACCGGGACCAAAGGGCCCTGTGTTGCCCGCATCAGGGCCAAAGTTTAGTCCCACCTCGCTAGTTGAGAGGGTTGCGCAGTGGTTTATAAGCCCCACTGCCGCACCCCTCTCGAGCTCCTCTCCACCGCAAGCTTTCGGGCCTACATGCTATTGCTTTGCCTGATGGGCCTTCTGGGCCTTCTGCGGGCGTGAATCCTGGCCCATACTTGGGTTTCTAGTCGGATTCAGGCCGTGGGGGCCCAGTAGGAGGCATTTTTCTTTGTTTTTTTGTTTTCTTTACTTATTGTTGCTACTTTTAGTTTTTTTCCATTTTTTTGTTTTGTTTTCTGCATTATTTATTTTCTATTGTTTTTTGCTTTATTTTTTAATTCTTTTTGCTTTTAGTTTTAGAAAAATTATAAACTTTCTGTTAGTGCCATTAGTTTTCAAATTTGAAAACACTTTTTTCTTTTTTTGTTTTCTTTCTTGCTTTATTTATTTTACTTTGTTTCTACTAACAAAATACTTATTGTTACTATTTTTAATTATTTTACAGTTTTTTTGTTTTGTTTTCTGCATTATTTATTTTATTTTGTTTTTTGCTCTATTTTTTAATTCTTTTTTCTTTTCGTTTTAGAAAAATTATAAACTTTCTGTTAGTGCCATTAGTTTTCAAATTTGA
>NC_041381.1:111095293-111100835 GCF_002162155.2 Triticum dicoccoides | reverse complement strand
TTTGTTTCTACTTACAACAAAATACTTATTGTTGATATTTTTAATTATTTTCCAGGTTTTTTGTTTTGTTTTCTGCATTATTTATTTTATTTTGTTTTTTGCTCTATTTTTAATTCTTTTTGCTTTTAGTTTTAGAAAAATTATAAACTTTCTGTTAGTGCCATAGTTTTCAAATTTGAAAACACTTTTTTTGTTTTTTTGTTTTCTTTCTTGCTTTATTTATTTTATTTTGTTTCTACTTACAAAAAAATACTTATTGTTGCTATTTTTTATTATTACGAGGGCCGAACCATAAGACATTAAAGCATTTCAAATGAACTCTCAAAATGTTGAAACTTGGCATGGTATCATAAATTCACCCACATAGCATGTGCTTGTACAAAACGGATAATGATATCATACTCGTCTGTTACAAAGTTGGCATGGTATCATCATAATAGTTGCGGGAGAAAGTCTTCACTTTTTCTTCGTTTGTGTCATTTTCTTATTGCGCCGTAACCATGGATAATCTTCATCATTTATCAGGATGCTGGGGTCAGCCTTGACTTTGAAGGGAGGAATTTCTTGAAACTTTTCATAATCTTCAGACATGTCTGTCTTGCCCTCCACTCCCATGATGTCCTTTTTACCTGAAAGAACTATGTGGCGCTTTGGCTCATCGTATGATGTATTCGCTTCCTTATCTTTTCTTTTTCTCGGTCTGGTAGACATGTCCTTCACATAGATAACCTGTGCCACATCATTCGCTAGGACGAACGGTTCGTCAGTGTACCCAAGATTTTTCAGATCCACTGTTGTCATTCCATACTGTGGGTCTACCTGTACCCCGCCTCCTGATAGATTGACCCATTTGCACTTAAACAAAGGGACCTTAAAATCATGTCCGTACTCAAGTTCCCATATGTCCACTATGTAACCATAATATGTTTTCTTTCCCCTCTCGGTTGTTGCATCAAAGCGGACACCGCTGTTTTGGTTGGTGCTCTTTTGATCTTGGTCAATCGTGTAAAATGTATTCCCATTTATCTCGTATCCTTTCCAAATCGTAACAGTCGAAGATGGTCCCCTGGACAACAAGTACAACTCATCACAAACAGTGTTGTCACCTCTAAGACGTGCTTCCAACCAACTGCTGAAAGTCCTGATGTGTTCACATGTAATCCAGTCGTCGCACTGCTCCGGGTATTTGGAGCGCAGACTGTTCTTGTGTTCATCGACATACAGGTCACCAAGGTAGAGTTCTGTAGAACTGTTTAGTGTGCTTGAGACCAAGAATATCCGTCCCTGCATATTATTGAGTCCCTTCCAAGTGTGCCTTTTCCAGTCAGTCTCCCCTCATACCGCGATTGAGGGAGACCTATCTTATTAAGGCCAGGAATGAAGTCAACACAAAACCCGATGACATCCTCTGTTTGATGGACCATGGAGATGCTTCCTTCTGGCCTAGTGCGGTTACAGACATATTTCTTTAGGACTCCCATGAACCTCTCAAAGGGGTACATATTGTGTAGAAACACGGGGCCCAGAATGACAATCTCATCAACTAGATGAACTAGGACGTGCGTCATGATATTGAAGAAGGATGGTGGGAACACCAGCTCTAAACTTATATGACATTGCACCACATCACTCCTTAGCCTTGGTATGATTTCTGGATCGATCACCTTCTGAGAGATTGCATTGAGGAATGCACATAGCTTCACAATGGCTAATCGGACATTTTCCGATAGAAGCCCCCTCAATGCAACCGGAAGCAGTTGCATCATAATCACGTGGCAGTCATGAGACTTTAGGTTCTGAAACTTTTTCTCTGCCATATTTATTATTCCTTTTATATTCGATGAGAAGCCAGTCGGGAGCTTCATACTAAGCAGGCATTCAAAGAAGATTTCCTTCTCTTCTTTGGTAAGAGCATAGCTGGCAGGACCTTCATACTGCTTTGGAGGCATGCCATCTTTTTCGTGCAAACGTTGCAGGTCCTCCCATGCCTCAGCTATATCTTTTGTCTTCCCATACACTCCCAAGAAGCCTAGCAGGTTCACGCAATGGTCCTTCGTCACGTGCATCACGTCGATCGAAGAGCGGACCTCTAGGTCTTTCCAGTAGGGTAGGTCCCAAAATATAGATTTCTTCTTCCACATGGGTGCGTGTCCCCCAGCGTCACTCGGAACAGCTAGTTCGCCGGGACCCTTTCCAAAGATACGTGTAAATCATTGACCATAGCAAGTACGTGATCACCGGTACGCATGGCGGGCATCTTCCGGTGATCTGCCTCTCCTTTGAAATGCTTGCCTTTCTTTCGACATTGATGGTTGGTCGGAAGAAATCGACGATGGCCCAGGTACACATTCTTCCTGCAGCTTGCTAGGTATATACTATCGGTGTCATGTAAACAGTGCGTGCATGCGTGGTATCCCTTGTTTGTCTGTCCTGAAAGGTTGCTGAGAGCGGGCCAATCGTTGATGGTCACGAACAGCAATGCCTTTAGGTAAAATTCCTCCTGTTTGTGCTCATCCCACGTACGTACACCGTTTCCATTCCACCACTGTAAAAGTTCTTCAACTAATGGCCTTAGGTACACATCAATGTCGTTGCCGGGTTGCTTAGGGCCTTGGATGAGAACTGGCATCATAATGAACTTCCGCTTCATGCACATCCAAGGAGGAAGGTTATACATACATAGAGTCACGAGCCAGGTGATGTGATTGCTGCTCTGCTCCCCGAAAGGGTTAATGCCATCCGCACTTAAAGCAAACCATACGTTCCTTGGCTCACTTGCAAACTCATCCCAGTACTTTCTCTCGATTTTTCTCCATTGTGACCCGTCAGCGGGTGCTCTCAACTTCCTGTCTTTCTTACGGTCCTCACTGTGCCATCGCATCAACTTGGCATGCTCTCCGTTTCAGAACAGACGTTTCAACCGTGGTATTATAGGAGCATACCACATCACCTTCACAGGAACCCTCTTCTGGGTCGTCGTCAACATCACCAGGGTCATCTCGTCTGATCTTATACCGTAATGCACCGCATACCAGGCATGCGTTCAGAACCTTGTACGCACCGCGGTAGAGGATGCAGTCATTAGGGCATGCATGTATCTTCTGCACCTCCAATCCTAGAGGGCATACGACCTTCTTTGCTGTGTATGTACTGTCGGGCAATTCGTTATCCTTTGGAAGCTTCTTCTTCAATATTTTCAGTAGCTTCTCAAATCCTTTGTCAGGCACAGCATTCTCTGCCTTCCACTGCAGCAATTCCAGTACGGTACCGAGCTTTGTGTTGCCATCTTCACAATTGGGGTACAACCCTTTTTTGTTGTCCTCTAACATGCGATCGAACTTCAGCTTCTCCTTTTGACTTTCGCATTGCGTCCTTGCATCGACAATGACCCGGCGGAGATCATCATCATCGGGCACATCGTCTGGTTCTTCTTGATCTTCAGGAGCCTCGCCCGTTGCAGCATCATCGTGCACATCGTCTGGTTCCTCTTGATATTCAGTAGCATCACCGTATTCAGGGGGCACATAGTTGTCATCGTACTCTTCTTCTTCGCCGTCTTCCGTCGTAACCCCTATTTCTCCATGCCTCGTCCAAACATTATAGCGTGGCATGAAACCCTTGTAAAGCAGGTGGGTGTGGAGGATTTTCCAGTCATAGTAAGACTTCGTATTCCCACATATATGTCATGGACAACACATAAAACCATTCTGCTTGTTTGCCTCAGCCACTTCAAGAAAATCATGCACGCCCTTAACGTACTCGGAGGTGTGTCTTGAACCGTACATCCATTGCCGGTTCATATGCGTGCATTATATATAATTAAGTGTGTCAAAAATCATTACAGAACATCATGAATAGATAATTAAGTGACCAAATTAATAGAAGTTCATCATCACATTAAAACCAAAGTACATACATAGTTCTCTTCTAACAACATAAAGCTCTACAGAGCATCTAAATTAATTAAACCATACACTGAAACTATGTAAAACATTTCAATGCGAAAACAAATGCGATCATAATCGCAACCAATGTAACAACTGATCCAATGGCATAATGATACCAAGCCTCGGTATGAATGGCATATTTTCTAATCTTTCTAATCTTCAAGTGCATTGCATCCATCTTGATCTTGTGATCATCGACGACATCCGCAACATGCAACTCCAATATCATCTTCTCCTCCTCAATTTTTCTAATTTTTTCCTTCAACAAATTGTTTTTTTCTTCAACTAAATTTAACCTCTCGACAATAGGGTCGGTTGGAATTTCCGGTTCAACAACCTCCTAGATAAATAAAATCTATGTCACATTGGTCGGCATAATTGTCATAAACAATAAATGAACCAATAGTTATGAAAAGATAATATATACCACATCTGAAACAATAAATGAACCAATAGTTATGAAAAGACAGGACGAGGGCCGACGGTGGTGGATACCAAAACCATCGCACTATATAAGATGCAATAATAAAAGTAAGAAAATTATACAAGTATCTATATAAACATACAAGTAAGAATTTTTTTCCTTTCAAAAAGAAGATAAGAACAAGACGCTCACCACGGTGGTGCCGGCGACGAGATCGGCGCGGGCGATCGACGGTGGTGAAAACGGGGACGGGACGTGACGGACCGCTAAACCTAGACAAATATTGAGGAAAATGGAGCTTGGAGGTCAAGCTTGGAGATGAGAAAGCTTAAGTAGTGTGGATCAGGCATTCCATGGAACACCTCGTGTGCATAGGAGGTGAGCTAGAGCACCACAAAGCTCTCCCCTCGCCGGCGATGAAAAACAGAGCAGTGGGAGTGCTTTGCCCGCGGGCGAGGGGTATATGTAGGCATATCATTGGTCCCGGTTGGTGGCATGAACCGGGACTAAAGGTCAGCCTTTGGTCCCTTTTCAAGCCACCAACCAGGACCAAAGGGGGTGGGCCAGGAGCGAGGCCCATTGGTCCTGGTTAGTCCCACCAACCGGGACCAATAGTTCCAGCCGAACCGGGACCAATGGCCCACGTGGCCTGGCCGGCCCCCGTGGCTCACGAACCGGGTCCAGTGCCCCCATTGTTCCTGGTTCTGGATTGAACCAGGACTAATGGGCAGGCCCGACCTAGACCATTGCCCCCTTTTCTACTAGTGAGTTATTGGATACCGACGATCGAATCTCGGGCAAGTAACATACCGATGACAAAGGGAACAACGTATGTTGTTATGCGGTTTGACCGATAAAGATCTTCGTAGAATATGTAGGAGCCAATATGAGCATCCAGATTCCGCTATTGGTTATTGACCAAAAACAGTTCTAGGTCATGTCTACATGGTTCTCGAACCCGTAGGGTCCGCACGCTTAACGTTACGATGACAGTTTTATTATGAGTTTATAAGTTTTGGTGTACCGAAGGTTGTTCGGAGTCCCGGATGTGATCATGGACATGACGAGGAGTCTCGAAATGGTCGACATATAAAGATTGATATATTGGAAGCCTACATTTGGATATTGGAATCGTTCCGGGTGAAATCGGGATTTTACCGGAGTACCGGGG
>NC_041381.1:111083494-111094812 GCF_002162155.2 Triticum dicoccoides | reverse complement strand
TTCCCCCCTTCTCCTTCTCCAACAAGGAAAGAAGGGAGTCCTACTCCCGGTGGGAGTAGGACCCCCCTTGGCGCGCCCTCCTTGGCCGGCCGGCCCCTCCCCCTTGGCTCCTTTATATACGGGGGCAGGGGGCACCTCTAGACACACAAGTTGATCTTCGTGATCGTTCCTTAGCCGTGTGCGGTGCCCCCCTCCACCATATTCCACCTTAGTCATATCGTTGCGGTGCTTAGGCGAATCCCTGCGTCGGTAGAACATCATCATCATCACCACGCCATCGTGCTGACAGAACTCATCCCCGACACCCTGCTGGATTGGAGTCCGGGGATCGTCATCGAGCTGAACGTGTGCTGAACTCGGAGGTGCCATACGCTCGGTACTTGGATCGGTCGGATCGTGAAGACATACGACTACATCAACCGCGTTGTCATAACGCTTCCGCTTACGGTCTACGAGGGTACGTGGACAACACTCTCCCCTCTCGTTGTTATGCATCACCATGATCTTGCATGTGCGTAGGAATTTTTTGAAATTACTACGTTCCCCAACAAGACTGTGAATATAGCAAACCCTAGCAAATGAACGCTAAGCCTCCAGCGTGTAACACATATGTATTGCAGCGAGCGTGTGGAGAGTGCAAACCCTAGCGAACAAGCGCTGAGGCTCCCGCGTATATATATACTATACTAATATAGTACGGACTGAGCTCCGGTGCCTTCACTCCATCAGCTTTTGGTTGTATGACAGGTGAGCCAGCCACATTTTGGGCCCACCTGTCATAAACCCAAAGGCAGGTGCACTAAGTCAATGAAGCTGCGTCCATATAGTACTCTTGTGTGTATATGACTAATATATAGTGGAGTGGTTTTCTTATTCTCTCCATAACAATCGTTTTAAATTGTGTAAGTACGAAACGAAACTCTTTATTTAATGTACAGACGAGTACTACTTACGATGAACTAACGATCCACGCCCACGCGTCCTGGTCGCACTTCCTGTCCTTCACGTGTGGTACACTACCCTCCCTTAAGTGAACAACCACACATGCGCCAAATTATCGGAAACGTGTGAGAGTGTGTACAAATAAAGAATTTTAATTTCAATTATCGGAAAGGTTTGAGAGTATTACAAAGTTTGACTTCAGTCAAATCTAATATGCGGAGTAAATAAAAATGAAGGGCTACTACGTCCATCCGGGTTTTTAGTCCACACAATTTTTTAAATCAAAGTTAATACCTGGACAAATAAAATTACAGGGGAGCTGGAGACAAAGTTGCGAGAAGGCTTAGAAATCAATACAAAACTTATGCTCTTAGTACCAACGTCGATCCTTCTTCGAGGAAACATTTGGTTCATAGCCAATTGTGTGATAAAATTGCACCAACGTGAAAGACGACTGCGTCTCCAACGCAACCAAGGTGAACCGACGAAGGGTATCATCTTTGTGCGTAACAAGCAAAGAGCACTGATGGAAGAAAGCTTGTTTTTCATTGAAAATCGATCAGCTTCACCAGCCGACGCAACCATGAGGCGCGACCATGAGCATCAATAGGTCATCGTGGTGATGCATCATCCATTTGGCATCAAGTTTGGGTGAGGCACCTATGAAGTTCGACAAATCCTCACTGTGGTTTGTTTCTTCTCAGTAATCAAGCTCGAGGAAGGAAGAACCACGTGGCAGAGGACAGTGAGGCGGAACAACAATGGCCATCCAATTTTGTGCAGTTCCACTAAAATTGAGGAAGACATGCCTGGGTATGGAGACACGCATCGATGTTTCCAAAAATATAAAAAAGGGTTAATGAAAAGTACACCAACAAACAGAAGCATCATAATTATATCTTGATGGGAACTAAACCAGGATACCCGAGAAAAAAAGCATTTCTTCATTTAACCAGTGATAGTACTACCACCATATGGACAATGACCGCACAACCACCATGTACTTTTTGTCGAAACAACATGTATACCTCCACCGAGGCATAAATCAGGACAACTTTTCGAGTGGCATTTCCTCTAGTACTAGTAAGTGATGTTGGACCAGCTGACGAACCCTAGCTACTATGCATGGGGAGCTGGGTAGTAGTCGCATAGAAGAAAATCGGCACACAGCGACATGGGGAGCTGGACCAGTACAAGAAGTTATACCTCAGGTGGGCGAGATGTCATTTAGGCGGGCGGGCGGGATCTGCCCACACGACGGCAGCGAACGAGGGCGCGGAGGATCTTCGTCCGCGTCAGCGCCGTCTCTGAGAGGACGGTGCACATCGGCTCCCCCCATCACCGACGGCGACTATGTCAACGCTGCACCTCCTCACCTCCCGCAGCGGATGGGATTCAGCCGGATCTTTGACCACCGGTGAGGAGAGAGATAGACTGGACACTATCATCTTGTTTTGATATGGAGAGGGTGAGAGAGCGAGGCGCGAGAAACTCTATCAAACAAGAGGCTATAATGGAGTAAAAAAATCTCTCCATAGCAGTGGTTTTAAATAGAATACGCGCGTTCCCGGAAAAAAGAAACGAAAACTGGCGGACAATTTTTTAAGGGTCTGTCTAGGACACATCTAGATGTGACATAGTTATGTCACATCTAAGTTGATGTCCACTCTGTTTGTGGTCTATTTTTTTTGTCCTAGTTTTTTTTGTTTCTTGTTGCTACATTATATACTTGTGGGAGCTTAGATGTGATATCCTTAAATAACATCTAGATGTGAATTGGACAAACTGATTTTCGACCGTACCAAGAAACAAAACTCAATCAAAAACACGCCCCCGCTTCTAGGTCGCGAGAGTCGTCGCGCACACACACAGAGACATAGACATGCATATCCGTGTTTACGGAAAATTCCATTTCCATCTCCATCTCCAATCATATTAGTCCAATTGGCACATTATTTACGTTGTTAATTATATACACAGCAATATTAACGTACAACATCTCTTGTTTGCGCACGTCCGGGTCGCTGACACGGCCGGTCCTGACCAACCCGAACCCTCTTAATCACCCGCGCGTGCTTCCCGCCTAAAACGGTCAGTGCCGCATTCATGCCCGGCCAGAGTGGACGCGACCTCTCACTGGCACCGGCATTGAAGCGGCGCATCGGCCAAGAGAGCGTCGCCCACACCGCTTCCGGGTGCATGCGGCTGCTCCGCGTTCAAAGGTCGCAATAGCCGGCAACGACATGCATGTAAAAAGTTTTTGGGAGTCCATGCTACAGCTAGCTGTCCTCCCCAACTCGTCAATCTCTTCCAGTAGTGCTAGTAGTACTCCATGGCGCGATCCATCGACAAGCAGGCGGGAAAGTTATCGTATACTCGATTTGCGGTGAGTGGCATGCCGAGCGACCGTGTGGGGTCGAGCCGTGGAGGAGGGTGAGACACGAACACTTTCATTCCTATTCCAAGGTTGCCCCGTTACAAAATTCCATCAAATACAAAGGAAAACTAACACACATGCTGATGCATCTCAATGATTCACAGATCATAGCCGATATTTACTTCACAACTAAAGAAAAAATTTGTGAGAGCGTGTATGAAAGAAAAACTGCTGATGGGGTCAGTACGACTTAAACCCTAAACCCTAAACATGATTTAATTCCCTGGCCAGGTAGAACCTGTCGAAGGAAAGACGGCTGGCACCCTCGGATCATATGATGCTTTTGTGCAGTTCCACTAAAATCGACCTGAGCATCCCTGATGGCAAAGATATTGAAGAAGTGTGATTAGAATAATAGTACTGGCACTAGTTCATGAGACATAAACTCATCACAAGTAGAAGCTGATAGAAGTAGAGCAAGATCGACATGGAGACGGAGCTACAACAGTGGAGCAAGCCAGCTCCAAAAGGAAGATGGACTACCTGGGACGTCGGGCTGTAGCTAGAAGGGCGGTTGGGACGTGACATCGGCCCAAACCGCGCTGACCCCCGATTGGGACGCACCGACTGTGGGTTTTCTCCCTCGCCGATGTCCACCGCGTCTACGCAGAACATTGTTCCCTTCCCCCAGCTGAGGGATCATGCCCATCGTTCTATGCTTGTGAAGAGAGCAACCTTAGCAAGCAGGCTTGTAGCTTAGGCTCCTGCTAGTGTATATATAGTGGTTTTCTTTTTCTCTCCAGGTCAACCATTTTATATTGCGTACGTGTCATTCAAGAGTGAAATGATGGTTGCTTCTTCCGACTAACTTACTGTGTGATTTGACTGGTCCTTAGTGGCCCCTACACGTACTCCCCCTACGTGTATGCAACAGTCACACGTACACATGGACGCAAAAATGCGCGCGACGCCCTAAGGCATGCATGTCCGAGCACACGACGGAACATACACGGTCATGCTAAGTGCTCAACCTACACGTGCATGCACACACATACTCAGTCAGGGTGAGCTAGTGACCGTATAAACACCGTAAAATATATATATATTGAGCGCAATGAGCGTATTATGAAGTCCACTGACCGTATTTTTACAAATATACAGTGACAGACAGTGTATTTATCTTGTTTGAAATTAATCCATATTAACCAGAGAGGAGGCAGTATGGACTAGCATTACTTGCGCGCGGTGGCTCACAGGACAAGGAGAAACTTTTGACTAATGCAAGCTCTCCCTCGCTCAGGCGGTGGACATGCAACCGTTAATTCGGTGTCAGATTGCCAGAAGCATACACTATACTAGTAGTGCTACTATTGTTCGACTTCCCGAATAGGCGCAGCCAAGCGCAAAGTTTACTAATATAGTCTATAAAGGTACGTACTATACTAGTACTAGGAACCGGATGGAGGAGCGTCTGGACTCTTATCATAATTTTAAAATGTGATAAAGCAATCTTCAACACATTTGGTTATCTTCGAGGGTTCTCGCATGTGATAATGGAAGTTGATTGCATAGAACACTCGCCACAATTCTCGCTTAATTCTGGCTCATATCCTGTTACAAATAGTAGCGCTCGGTAATATTTCCTCTTTTTTTGTTATTCAGCATGTAAACCTTTCGGCGCATCTTCGTGCGAACCGTGCTTGCTGCACTTTGAATGTGGCCGAGAGCTGGCTTGATGAAACACCTCGCTTCCTACTTTTTTTGCGGGGTACCTCGCTTCCTAGTGACCAGTGTCTTGGCTGATCGTCCTAAGAATGCTTATATATGAATAAAGCTCTCTCATTTACCCGCAAAAAGGATTGAGCCATATTAACCGGAAAGGAGGGAGTATGGACTAGCACTACTTTTTGGTGTGTCCCGTCAACTCGCAGAATGAGGAGAAGCTTGCAGGACAAGGTGAAGCTCGCTTACGCCTTTTGACTAATGCAACCTACCCTCGGTGGACATGCATCAGTCCATTCGGTGTCAGATTGTCAGAGGTATACACTGTAGTACCCAACATGCGGAGTACCATCATTGTTCGACTTCACGAAGAGGCCAAGAGCCAAGTGCAGTAGTACAAGTAGTACTACTACTAGAACTGCATGGTGGAGCGTTTGTACTCTTATTTCTTTCTATCTCTGATAAAGTACACGTTTATTCTGGAGAAGGGCGGAAAATGGCAGCCCAACATGTAATGAATGATATCGATCAACCAACCATGCTCAAATATATCTTGGCCTCCATGCGAACCCGTCTGTGTGTTCTCGCTCCTCGTCTCTCTCAAGGAACGGCAGGTTGGCTCTTTGCCGTCAATTGAGATCGGGTTGCTCACACTCCTGTCCCACATGTCAGTGATATGCCAAGAGGAGGTGCGTTGACCGACTGGCCGTATGCGTACTTGGTTTTGAACATTCATACTACTCCTCCCTCCGTCACAGTTTACAGGGCGCGCTTCATTATGATGCATTTCTCTCAATGCATTTCCACCACCAAAAAGACTTTAGACGTATTTGGTTTAATGCTCAATTAATTAGGGCGTGGTAACCGCAATCAAGTCCACAATTTTCTCTCCATGTAACTACGGAGTGGAGTAAGTGCATGCATGTGTGTACCTGGGGTGGAAGCACTGCATGCATGTGTGTACGCATTATTCCCTCTACTAGTAATAGATGCCATGCTATAACTACCAATGCTATTTTTCAGGCCGACCGCTAGTCGCCATGGTCCCACAGATCTTTTTTTTTCTGAAGCACGCTATATAAACAGTGACAGATGGAGTAGTATGAGCGGATTCAAAGAAGAGCATATTAATGGTTGCTTCTTTAGAGCAACTTACAGTGGGAAATGTGGGGCTTACGATTTGACAGCTCATTACTCACTATTAATGCGGCGCAATGACCGGGCTGAGTCTCCCATGCGGTTGTGCACTACCCCCTCGGTTCTTAAATATACTCCGGAGTATATTTGTCTTTCTAGAGATTTCAACAAGTGACTACTCAAATATTTGTCTTTTTAGAGATTTCAAATGGATTGGCATATACGGATGTATATGCATATTTTAGAGTGTAGATTCTCTCATTTTGCTCCGTATGTAGTCACTTGTTGAAATCTCTAGAAAGACGAATAGAATATTTAGGAACGGAGGGAGTACACATACGAAGCAAAATGAGTGAATCTACAATCTAAAATATGCCCATTTGAAATTTGTAAAAATACAAATATTTAGGAAAGAAGGATTATAATTTTGTGCATGGCACATGGACCTGGATGATGAAGAGGCTTCTGGCAATGCTATCAAGCTTTTATCATTTGTTTACATAATTGACGTACTATACAAATAATTTTCCAGCGAGACATGAAATTGTACAATGGTGTGAGCTTTCAGCTTCTGTTTCGCGTGTCTTGCCATCGATGCTCTTTCAGAAACAATAAAACACTAACTTCCTTGCTAATGCATGTCAATTATTAGCATATCAGAGCTAATAATTACATCACAACTGAAGACAGAGTTGTGAGAAGGTGTTAAATTAAAATTGATCCATGCTTTCATTGGCAGCAATGTCCCCCCAGGTCTGTCTAAATCAACAAGGTATGTTGGGAAAAAAGTAGCTATCTGGAGCATGCAACATTCCGACCATTTTGTGCAGTTCCCCTAAAATAGAACTAAGCGTCCCTGTTCCAAAGATATTAAGTGTTACGATAATAGAGGACTGCTGCTGAAAAAATAAACACATAAATAGAAGTCGGTCACCTTTGTAGTCTCTTTTAAGACTAACTAGTTGGAGAAGATTAGGCTCGGAGTTGGATGAGGAGGATAGAGCAAAACCAATCTCCCTTTGTGCAGTCGCACTGAAATGTAGAGACGTTGCCCATGTGACATTTTAGTACAACTGCACAAAACACTCTTAAGAAAAAAGTGATTTGTGCAGTTCACCAAAAGGTCGCAATAGCAACGAGGTGAAATGGATAGCCCTGTTTGCAAAAAAGAGGTACAAAGGAAACAATTACTGGCCAATAACAGTTGATGACACATGCGACGACAAAAAAGAAGCATATTCCTTGCCCTAAGGGAAGATAACAACACGGTTGTGTTTGTCTAAAACGGTGTGAGGACGAGAATGCAATATGGAAAGTACGCTGGACGAGCTACGTTTTGGGCAAAGAACTATGGAAGATCCACATGCTGCGACGTGGGAAGACGGGCAGTAGAGCAAGGCCGGAGGGGATACCTGGAGGTCGTCGGGATGTAACTAGGTGAGCGGCGGCGGGCGGAATCTGCGAGAAGGTGGCGTAGGCCCTGCCGCATCGGAGCTTGGTCAGAGAGAACGGCGTGTACCGCAGATCGGACATGCTGCCTCAGCGCCGTCGAACGGAGAAACAATGCACTTCCTCCCTTTCCCCCGGCGGACGGGATGCGGCCGGATCAATAACCAACGGTGAGAGAGAGAGAGAGGCCACCACACTCCCTTTCCCCCGGTGGACGGGATGCGGCCGGGTCAGTGACCAACGGTGAGAGAGAGAGAGGCCACCGCAGCCTTGTGTGAGATACTCTAAAGAGCGACAAACCAGGCACGCAAGGCTCCATTGTATATAGTGAGCGGACTACCTTTTTCTCCATAAAAATCGTTTTATATTCTGTGTACGTGCCATTGAGCGCTATAACTTTATTTAAAAATAACGCGACAACGCATCAAGTCGAACTTTGTTTTGTGCAGGCGTGGTACACGACCTCCCTAGGTAAACAACCGCTACAGGCGTTCAAATTAGCACGTTGGCTGGCATTTCGTCAAGAAATGAGCTCCACCGTGTACCCGCGCGGGTGTGGCTGGGCACGAAGCGTGAGTACGTGCAGGGTGCACCTATTCTCTTCTTGTATACGTACACCACCTATGTGGGGTTGTGCGAGAGAGATACAAACCTAGAGAGATATAGTGTGTGGGTTCTTGAGAGTTTTTTTGGGGGGGGGGGTTAAATCAAAAAATGTAACATATGCAATGTGTGTGAAATAGAGTCATGGATATAACATATATATGGAGGGGGCGATCCACGAGAAGAGAGTGGAGGTATCACCGGCTTGAGGTGTCCATAGAATCGAAAAGAGGGATGATGTCTGTGTGCGTGCGCGCGATCGGTAAAGAGTGCCATCGAATTTGTGTGTGCCCACGTCAAAGATATAGAGTGGCTGGCCTACTGGAACGTGAGAGGGGACATGTGTAGTTTGTCTCTGTGGCATGGATACCTACCTGCAGCGCTCGACTATCGGTGTGTGGTGGGGGAAGAGGGAGGGCCAATTAACTATAGAGGTACAATGGCTGGTATATGTGTGGAGGAGGAGAGAGGCCTACCTCATGTATTAAGGAGATCGATCTGCCTCATGTATTAAGGGAGGTCGATCGGCATCCATGCATATGTGCATGAGAGGAATAAGGTTGGAAGAGAGACAGAGCTAGAGTGTTGGAGGGGGTGGTAGTGGAGTTGCTTCTAACAAATGGTGGGATAGGCTTGCTAGACAAACGGAGGGCTGCTTGTTGTCTGTCCATGTGCATGTGAGAGACGGGTCAGGAGGCATGCACGAATGATGAGGAGGGACGATGTGGCTGTGGTAAGCAGACATAAGTACATAGGAAGATCAATCACCCTCTGTTAGAGAAAGGAGAGACATAACTTGTGAGGTACGTTGATCGATGGGGGGGTAGTTAAAGTCGATCCAGGTATATGTTGGGAGATCGATCAGTATACATGCATGTGTGTGTTAGAAGCAAACGAGGCACGAGGAGAAGGATAGAGATAGAGGGATGCATGTAGGAGGTGGTATGAGAGGCATACTATATCGAGCGGGGGGGAGTGTGCAAGTATGAGAACGATGAAAAGAGTGGTGGGAGTGAGGCATGTACGTTGATAAGAGAAGAGGGGAAGCTTGTGTTTGTGCTAGGCACACTTGGCTAGAGAGGCATATCGATCGATGTGTGCCCTAAAGAAGGAGCTGGGGGGCCTACACACACCGTGGGTGAACGACCTAAAGTGAAAACACGAATTTGCGCGATGGAGCTAGAGAATGCTGAGGGAGGGTGAGAGGGATGCGGGCGTGTGCATGCACAAGAGAAAGTTAGCGCTAGCTACAAAGATAAGAGGGTTGTGTGGGTGTAAAAGACGGATAGAGATCATATATACTTCATTATATATTTGAAGAATTTATCATAGTGTTTTAAACCGACGTATGTGTGAATATATATAACGGTGATACACATGGTGTGTTTATGAACATGTTATACTAAATTTAATATAATTTATCTCTACTCTTATAAAAAACGGAGTTGTTGATGATGGTGTGCCTGCCATCCTGCATTATAGGCCGTCCGATTTATATCTGGCGGATAGCAAGGAAACTATGATGGTTGAAGTTGGCAACAATCATGATTGTAGATTCTTATTGAAATAGAGAAACGAATTCAAATTTAGTTTGAATTGCAGCTGTAGTATAGACATTTGGAATGCACTAAAATGTTGGTATGAGTAGGTTACATGCATTATACAGCAAAGCGAAAAAAATTAATCGGACATAACATGGATTCATACTCCCTCCTTCCATCTATACGGGGCGTAATGAGATTTTTAAGACCGCCTTTGACTATTGACAAGATTAATAGTACATGACATGCACAATGTGAAAATTATATCATTGAAAGAACCTTTCACAGACGAAGTTAACGGTGTGCTTTGTGTAGGTTGCATGTCATATATCATTGCTCTAATATTTGGTCAAAGTTAGCATCGAAAAATGCATTAGGCCCTATATAGATGGAAGGAGGGAGTAGGTTTGAATAGCATTTGTATAGTAAAACGGGGCAAGACTCTCTCTTTGTGTGGTGTGAATAGTTTTATTTTTTTCGTTTTCTTTTTGGTTGAGGGAAGTGTGAACTGATTTGGTACGTACAAGTACAATATTACTACACGTTAGGCTTGTCCCTAAAATTCAACCCGCGTCTTGTTATATCCCGAAAATTCAGATATCGTTCTCCCAAAACTGGCGCCTTCACAACCCGCCCCTTGCTATCCCGAAATACAGCACGCACGAAAACTCCCTCCAGCTGCCAAATCCCGACACGTGAAATCCCCCTTCTAACCCTGAGCCGAAAGGGCCGCTAGTTCAAATCAGTGTGTGTGTGTGGGGGGGTACTTTTGTAACGCACCCTACATTTTGGACAATCGCGTCCCTAAGTCACGCTTCACCCCCTCCCATCGCCCCCTTTTCGCCAATCGAAATCCCAGGCCGCCATAACCTCTCCGCTCCAGCCGCGAAACCCCACCCTCCTCCGTCTGCCATGTCACCGCTGCCCAGCCGGAGCCTCTTCCCCGACGACATCGTCCACCGCAACAGTTCGACGTCCCTCGTCCACCTCCCCGGATGAGGATCCGTCGTCCATCTCGTCGTCCCGCCGGTTCAGCCGCCCCGTCCTCCACCTCCAAGGAGCTGTTCTGATGATCGCCTCGTCTATCGCGGCTGCTCCATCCCCACAACGCCGCCTTAACCTGCTCCACCGAAACCGCAGCATCCTCACCAACTCCTCGGACGAAGCTGAGGCCTACTCGGCGCCACCAAAGAGGTTGTACACTCATCTCATCGCACCTTCTCCTTAACTCGACCTCCCGGCGCCGATGGTGCTCCATCCCGCACCCCCATGGAGCGGATACCTTGTAGCCGGCGCCACGGGCAACATCTCCAAGGCGGCTCTCCCCAGTGCGAGGCCCCTTCGGCGGCGGCGTCCATACCAGCCGGATCTGCTGCTGCTGCTCCGGCTCTTGCTCGCTCGCTCATGCTGCTGCTGCTGCTCCGGCTCTCACTCGATTGCTTGCTCGCCCAGCTGCTGCTGCTACTCTCCCCCTCACCCATGCTGCTGCTCTGCTCCGATTAAGCTACACTTCAGTCAACTGAATCGACTTTTGGGTCAGTCAATTT
>NC_041381.1:111066140-111083044 GCF_002162155.2 Triticum dicoccoides | reverse complement strand
GAGTTAAGGAAGAACCACCCGCAGCGGGGACAGGGGCTCGCCGGAGAGGTACCCCACTATCTATCTTAGGGTTCTGGGTGGGGGCGGGGGCCTAGAGGGCTGGCCGGGGCGGCGGTGGCGAGTTGTTTCGGGGCAGCGAGGCGGCGCTGGGGCCGGCGGTTCGGCTGGTGGTGGCAGGCGGCTCAGGGATGTGCAGGTTGAAGATGAACTGCATGCCCGCCCTAAACTACATGTCAAGTGTCTCTCTGCTACCATTGCGTTCAGTTTCGACAGTAGCATTCAGATTCCATAGTTAATGTCAGTTTCGACAGTAAAGTTCAGAGTCAACAGTTTTTACCTCATCTGTTGTAGTCAGGTGGTTTTTGGTGATGTTAATTTTACATCCATTTTTCATCATCTATTGGAGATGCTATTAGAATCCCACTTGAGATTGACGATGTCTGTCTTGTGCTGCTTCAGCCTTGACGTCTTACGGCTCACCGGAGCTTCTCCAACGACAGAACGATCCATCACAACACAGCAGTGCCCTGGACGCTGTCTACAGATTCCTCAGATCTTCCTCCACACCTCCGACAGCCACCTCTGCCTCAACTGCTTCAGCGACCAACCCAATGATGCTGAGGTCCACACGGCTACGACAAAGAGGTTGTACACTTGTTGCGTCACTTATTACTATACATTCACGTCGATCCATTAGGGCTATTTTGGTTCAATGGAAAAACGTCGATCCACTGGTTGTTACCATCACTCTAAATTTCTGCATGCTCTCCTTACATAATCTCACCATATTTTTTTCGTATGCATGTCAGATATTGTACACAGTCATGTTGAACATGTAGAGAAAAAGAGAAGAGTTTTGCGCGGCAATACAATGTCATGCAGACATCGCTCCATGGTGGGTTCAATGGCAAACCCTCCCCACCGCTCTCCAGATTGTAATCCAGAGGAAGATATCTGTTCTGAGGCATATTCAGACGCCGCTGACCACTCCTATTTACCCCCCAAGATGTTTGCTATACCTTGGCATGATGATGTTAGTCATATCATGCATATGTTGCCTTGCAGTGCCTACTTTTAACATCATATATGTCATCTGCTTAGTTTAGACATGTTCTATAATGCCACCTGTTTAGTTTCTATATCATATATGGGAATTATGCAGTCTCATGTCTTTTAGCCATCCATAATATATGTGAAATGTGCAATGCCATCCTGTTTAACCAGGCATCATATATTTGAATGATATCTTGCCCATCCTTTTCTTCATTACATTTCCATTTGTCGATAATGTTTGTACATTAAACTACTCTTCCTGTGAATTAGCCATTTGGGTGGGAGATGGAAAAATCTGGAGTGAAAACAAGGCCTTCAGAGCAGACAGTACTACCTGTCGAAGCAGATCTCTTGTTGGGTCCCGATAGCTCCTCAGAGATGGATTCAGAGACAAATGACCAGTCCTATTCCCCTACTAAGGTATATGCTCTAAGTTGGCACGGTTATACTGCTCATATCATGCATACGGTGTCTTGCATTGCATAGTTTAGACATCATATACACAATATTCAACACCATGTTCTTAGTTCAGACATCATATCGAATGCCCTCTGTTTAGCATATAAATCACATATGTGAATTAAATGATGTGATCCTGATTACTTAGATAACATGTAGGTGAATTATGTCATGTGATCATGTTTAGTTATTCATCATATCTTTGAATTATGTTATGCTATGCTATCCAGTTTACATAGACATCATATATGTGAAATTATGTCATGCTATCCGTTTTAGTTAAAAAATATACATGTCAACTATTTCATGCCCTCTTTTTTCCACATTATCTATTTCATCTGTCTCTCATACAATGTCTGTACATTCAACTACGTTTCCTGTTTATCGGCCATTTGAATTGGAGCGGGTGATGCCAGTATCTAGCGGAATAAAAACACGGTCTTCAAATAAAACAGTGCTACCTCTTGGTGGAGATAGCACCCCCGTTGTACATGCACTAGAACCAGCCCTACCACACATAACCCAAACTCTCACAGATTGTACCCCTACTGCGATGGACAGAGAACTAGCTTCACCCAATCTAACCCCAACCCCAGCCGATAGTATCCCAATACCAATTGACATAGCACCATCTCCACCACAGAGCTCCCAAACAACAACAGTTAGTAAGGCAGCTCCAGTGCCCAAAGGGCCAGTACTATCACGGCGAACCCCAACTCCATGAGTTAGTATGCCTATTCCTGTGGAGGAAGCACAACCAGCCAGTCGTAGTTTAGCATCTATCGCATTTGATGTTGTTAAATCGTATGTGCGTATCTTCCCATCTTGGAAATATTATACTGAAGATGAAGGAAAATGCCAGTTGCAGGTGTTTGTCCAGGAGTTATGTGTAAGTAATGTTATTCATGGCAATTACTTTGCTTCGTCCCATACATCCTACCTCCATGATGGTTATAATACGGCAAATTTTCCCATTTTTCTCTATAGAGAAGGACCGATTTGGAAACTCAGGATGAGGTAACCTGTGCTAATACCTCTACTATCTTCAAGAATGCTTGGTTGCAGTATCGGAATTACCTATAGAAAACATACTTCACCGGCAAAGAAACTAATCAAATTCCCTTACGTTCTCCTGAGACACATTTACTGGACAATGACTGGGAACGCCTTGTTCTGTACTGGTCCCGAACCAAGAATGTGGTAAGGTCTATGAGCTCATTTTTTATTTTTAAGTATTTTATTCTTGCGCCTTACTATACTCTGTTCATGTAGAACAAGTGCCTAAACCTGAAGAAAAAATTGTTCTAATTTAAGATTCCATTGGTACCATAGTTCAAAAAAGCGCTAGGCGTTAATTGTGCGTTTTGCCACCGCCTTGCGCTTTACTGACCAAAGCACATGCTTATGCGCAGCTATGCACAGATTATGCGTAGTTATGCGCAATGCGTTTTGCCAACGCCTAGAGCCTAGGCGTGCTTAAGCGCTCGCTTAGGCGCACCTTTTTTTAACTATGATTGATTTGCTCTTGTATCACTGTATTTACTAATACGAACTTATTTTTAAATTGAAGGATCCAATGGAAACTCCAATGGCACAGCAGGTATGTTCACGCATGTTTCTTTAACAGGTTTGCTCTTATCAATAGCTCTGTTGATTTCAATTTCAATTGTCTATACAGTCGACTTTCATATCATGCACATTACTAGCATCACAACAGAGCCAATAGTGTTGTTGTACATGTAGACCCGTGGTAGCCATCTAAAATCCTGTTGTGCCGTGTAGTTTCCCACGCTTTGTATTATTTCACTGATGCTTTGTCTTGAACTGATATGATTTGAACCGTGTCTCTATTTTGATTTGGCAAGACAATGCAGTAACCATAGGACATAGATATATGTTTGTTTGATGCTTTTATTATGTACTAGTACTTGGTAATAGAAGACTTGGTAGTTTAATCATGTCCACCTTACTAATGAACTAGTTCACTCAAATGAGTTTCATATACTAGTACATGCCAAACTTGTTATGTGTCTGCTTGTTTCTTATTTTAGAATGCTGACAGAATATTGGGGAAGAGTGCCTTATTAAGCAATTGTAAAGGAAGTAATGCAGATAAGGTTCAGGATAGTGACACATCCTTGTTGGTCTCCAACAAAGCTGATAAAACAGCTAAGGAAGACTATCTTGAAGACAGCAAGACAACCCCAAAGTCCTGTCTTGGTTTAGTGTTCGAGTTACTGGCCACTACCGCATGCACAAGCTATTCAAACTCACTCTCTGAATCAGTTCGGTTTCTTGAGTCTCAACTACAAGCTGAAAGATATCGATCAGCTATGCTGCGACAAGAAGCGGAAGGACTGCGGAAGTCCCTGGAGCATTCAGATGCATACTTTCTGGTGCAACAACAAGCGTTGGAGGATTTTAGAGCCAAACAGGACAAAGCTAATCAGCTTGCTAAGATTATTGCCAGCATGGTGGATACCCAGGATAACGTTTCTTGAGCTCTTCTCAAGTTGTTTAAGTTATGCTCTTGTTTTGCTGCTCGTTTATTTGCACTGGTGGCCAATTTTGACGGCCAAGTGTATGTAATATGCTGCTTTGTTCCCTATATTTGCACTGGTGGCGAACTTTGATGCCCAGTGGATGTAATATGTGTAATAGCGGTAATAGGATAGCCTTAATTGCTTGCTTATTTATTTCCTTATCGTCTTGTTTAGTTGTTTGCTTGTAGTCACTACAGTTCTTTTTCTGTGTTTTTCTAGTGGCCACAATAGCCTATTTTTGGTAACTAGGCCAAAATAATCATGGCAACACACGGACTGTTGTAACCATGGGCCTCCTGCAGGCCGTATGATCCATGGGCCTTCGATCGGTCATAGGACCAATGGCCTTCTATACGGGCCGTAGGATCCATCAGCCTTCTATGCGGGCCTTAGGGATCAATGGGCCTTCTACGGGCCGTAGGGTCCATGGGCCTTCTATGGGCCGTAGGGTCCATGGGCCTTCTATGGGCCGTATTATCCATGGGCCTTCTGCGGGCCGTAGGGTCCATGGGCCTTCTATGGGCCGTATTATCCATGGGCCTTCTATGGGGCGTATCATCATTTCGCCAATCATGGGACGTACTATTCGTGGACCATAACGGGTCGTTAATGGGTCGTATTTGATAACTCTATGAAAACAGCCCAACGGTTTTTTTTGACATGAAAACGGCCCAATGTATTAACGGTCCGCGAACGGCCGACTGTAACGACGGGCTGAATTTGGCCCACAAGCAGAAAATGACAGTAACAGGCCATATGTAACCGAATGCTGCAAATGAACCCAAGAATCAATGGGCCCTGAGAAGGCCGAAAGATAACTTGGGCTGGAAACGGCCCAATGGAATAATGGGCCGTTAATGGGTATAAAGTGATACACTGTTCATTACGGGCCAGTTTCACCACGGGCCGTTAATGGGCCAAGAGTTACAAAGGTCCTTATATGGGCCGAAAGAAGTCATGGGCCACACATGGGCCGGAAGTTAAAACGGGCTGAATCATATTGGACGGCCCAGATGATGCTACTGGGCCTAATTCGGATAGGGCGTAACGGGCCCTGGGTTAGCGGGCTGTAAATGGGCTATATGCGAACAGGCCATTAACAGGCTTTCCGTGGGCCGGCCCGCCACCTTTTGACCAAGTCAAACGGGCCGGCCTTTTCACAGGAATGGGCCTCTGTTGGGCCGTGCCACGTCTCGCCGTATCATAGGCGCCTTCGGTCCAATGAGCGGATGACATCTGTCCCAACGGTGAGCCGACACGTGTTTGCTCCAGCCAATGATGATTTTACACGTGGAAAATCCCCATTGGTCGGGGTTGTTAACGGTTTATCGGATCCAAATCCTGACCCGATAGCTTAAGGACGTTCCGTTACGGTGGATGCCACGTGTCGGTCACCCTTGACGAAAGCACTTCTGTGACGCGCGATTTATCGTCATGGAAGTGGACACTTCCATGATGATAATTTTGGTAATGTCATGGAACACTTCTACGACAGCACAGGTATGACTATGTTGATTCTGTCATAAATTTTTCATGGATGTACATGAATGACAAAAAACGCGACCTACTTTGACAAACACGTATCATCACGGAAGTGTATTTTTTTGTAGTGGTAATCAGGGGAATCAGCAGCAGTCCGGTTATCAGAGCAACCCGAAGCAGTTAAACGGTGGACAGTATCATGTCTTCACTACTAGTTTGTGCAAGCGCGATCAGAAGCTCCATAAAAGGGCAGTAAACTCTGTTGAGCCGGCAGTGCCCCGTTATCTACGCTGGTCTGAGCAGCCTATTGTCTGGAGTCGGGAGGATCATCCGCCACGGGTTGACAATCCGGGCCACCTAGCTTTGGTGGTTGCACCGCAGGTTGGAGGTTATAAGTTCACCAAGGTACTCATGGACGGAGGGAGGAGTATCAATATCTTGTATTACAAAACCTTCCGGCGTATGGGGTAGACAAATAAGAACCTTAGACCATCAAACACCATTTTTCATGGTGTGGTGCTTGGTAAATCGGCTTACCCGGTTGGTAAGATAGATTTGGAGGTGGTTTTTGGAGATGATCATGATTCAAGATCCGAGACGGTGACCTTTGAAGTGGTCAAGATCAGAAGTCCGTACCATGCCTTGTTTGGACGGCCGGTTTATGCTAAATTCATGGCAAGGCCGTGTTTTGTTTATGTGCAACTCAAAATGCTGGGTCATAAGGGGACCATCAGGTTCACGGTAGCTGTAAGATTGCACTGGAGTGCGAGGAAGGTGATGCGGCTTATGCTTAATCGGTTTGTGCAACGGAGGAGTTGAAGTTTTCTAAGGACAATGTTGATCCGGCAGATATGACTTCTCTAAAGAAGCCAACTACGAAGCATGATCCGGCTTTGAAGTTTAAATCGGCTGATGAGACTAAATTGGTTGATTTTTTTCCTGGCGATTCATCCAAGCAGTTCAACATCAGCGTCAACTTGGATCCGAAATAGGAAAGCGCGCTCATCGAGTTCATCTGTGAGAACCGGGACATCTTTGCATGGAAACCTTCTAACATGCCAGGTGTACTGAGGGCACTCGTTGAGCACACTCTTAATATTGATCGGAAGTTCAAACCAGTCAAACAGGTTCTTCGCTGTTTTAATGAAGAGAGGCGCAAGGCAATTGGTGAAGAGGTAGCCCGGCTGTTGGCAGCATGGTTTATTGTGGAGGTGTTTCACCCAGAGTGGTTGGCCAATCCGGTGCTGGTACTTAAGAAAAACGGCACTTGGCGTATGTGTGTTTCTTACACAGATTTGAACAAAGCTTGTCCAGCTGATTCCTTTGCCCTCCCTCGTATTGATCAAATCATTGATGCTACGGCGGGTTGCGAGCGCTTGAGTTTCTTGGATGCTTATTTTTGGTATCATCAGATCAAGATGGCAGTTAAGGACCAAGAGAAGACAACCTTCATCACTCCCTTTGGAGCCTTCTGTTATGTGTCTATGCCCTTTGGGCTCAAGAGTGCCCAAGCAACTTATCAGTGCTGTGTGCAGAATTGTATTCATACTCAGATTGGGCGCAATGTTCATGCTTATGTGGATGATATTGTGGTAAAATCTAGGAAAAATGAGACATTGATAAATGACCTCAAGGAGACCTTTGATAATGTGCGGGTTTATAAGATGATGCTCAATCCAGACAAGTGCGTCTTCGGTGTTCCGGAAGGCAAGCTCCTAGGGTTTCTGGTATCTAACAGGGGTATTGAGGCTAATCCGGAAAACATTAAAGCTATTACGTCCCTCGCTAAACCAGCGTGTATCAATGATGTTCAACGTCTGGCAGGTCGCATTGCGGCTTTGAGCCGGTTTATCAGCAGATTGGGGGAGAAGGCGATCCCCTTGTATCAGATGTTGAAGAGGACAGACAATTCTGTCTGGAATGATGTTGCTGATGTGGCATTTGAGGACTTAAAGAAGCAGTTGGCCGAACCGCCGGTTCTTGCTGCTCCAGTTGATAAGGAGTCGTTGTTGTTATATGTGGCTGCTAATGCCCGGGCTGTCAGTGTAGCTATTGTGGTGGAGCGCAAGGAGGCTGGAAAGGAATACCCGGTTCAAAGTATTATATCAGCGAAGTGCTCATTGAGTCAAAGCAAAAGATATCTGCATTGGCAGAAGCTGGTGTATGGGGTTTTCATGGCAAGTCGGAAACTTAAGCAGTACTTTCAAGGTCACCCCATCACAGTGGTCAGTTCCGCTCCTTTGGGGGATATCATCCAGAACAGGGAGACAACTAGCCGAGTTGCTAAGTGGGCTATTGAACTTGGACCACACGGTTTGAAGTATATGCCTCGAACAGCTATCAAATCCCAGGCCCTTGTGGATTTCATCAATGATTGGACAGAGTTGCAGACACCGGCAGACAAACCGGACAGTACATACTGGACTATCCACTTTGATGGGTCTAGGAAATTGGAGGGCTCGGGGGCTGGAGTTGTCCTTACTTCCCCTCGAGGTGATAAAATTCATTATGTTCTTCGCTTAATGTTTCCTTGTACTAACAATGCAACTGAGTATGAAGCCTTACTCCATGGTCTTCGAGTGGCTAAGGAAATGAATTTAAGCCGGGTACGATGCTTTGGAGACTTGGATCTGGTAGCCCAGCAAGTTTCAGGTACTTGGGATTCCAAGGATCAACTCATGGCGGCTTACCGACGAGTGGTGGATATTGTCGCTGGTCACTTCAAGGGTTATCAAGTGGAGCACATTGATCGGTGCAAAAATGAGGCAGCTGATGCTTTAAGCCGGCTGGGATCTCAGCGTAAACCGGTGCCACCCAACACCTTTCTGGATGTCTTGGAGAACCCGTCAGTTCAGTTGCCTACAAAGGAGGACCTCGCTATTCCTGATCCGAAGGCATAGTCGGTGGCCGCGTTACACATTATTCCGGATTGGACGGTTCCATAATTGGCGTATATGAACCGGGGCGAGTTACCAGAAGATGCAGTTTTGGCCAGACAGATAGTCCGGCGGTCCAAGTCCATAGTTATTCACAACGGCGAGTTACACCGTTGCAGTGTCTCGGGTGTGTTCCAGCGCTGTATTTCTCCTGAAGAAGGCCGTGAGATTTTACGAGAGATCCATGAAGGAGACTGTGGTCATCATGCCGGTTCAAAATCCTTGGTTGCTAAAGCGTTTCATCATGGTTTATATTGGCTGACGGCTCATGTTGATGCTGAAGACTTGGTGAGGTGGTGCGATGGTTGTCAGAAATTCTAACGACGAGCTCATGTTCCGGCTCAGGAGCTACGGATGATTCCCATCACTTGGTCGTTTGCTACTTGGGGGCTTGACATGGTAGGGCCTTTCAAGCGATCCAAAGATAAGAAGACCCACCTGTTGGTGGTGGTTGACAAGTTTACTAAATGGGTTGAAGCGGAGCCAGTAAGCAACTGTGACGCAGCCACGGCGGTTCAATTCATCAAAAAGGAGAACTTCTGTTTTGGTTTTCCACACAGCATCATCACAGATAACGGCACTAACCTCTCCAAAGGTGAGACAGAGGCTTTTGTCAACGAGAGCACATCCGGCTTGATCTGTCATATGTGGCTCACCCCCAATCTAATGGTCAAGCTGAGAGAGCCAATCAGGAAATCTTGAAGGGTATCAAGCCCCGTCTTATGGTTCCTTTAAAGAGGACACCGGGTTGTTGGGTGGAGGAGTTACCATCTGTTTTATGGAGCATAAACACCACCCGAAACCAATCTATATGTTATACACCTTTCTTCATGGTTTACGGTGCAGAGGCGGTACTCCCAAGTGATATTCGTCATGACTTGCCTCGGGTTGCCAATTATGTTGAAGCGGACAATGAGCAAGCACGTCAAGAAGCACTGGACCTGTTAGATGAAAAATGGGACATGACGTTGGCTCGTTCAGTGGTTTATCAATAATACCTGCGATGTTATCACAGCCGTCGGGTTAGAACAAGAACCTTTCAAGAAGGCGACTTAGTGCTCCGGCTCATCCAGGATCAGACCGATATGCAGAAGTTATCCTCACCTTGGGAAGGGCCCTTTGTGGTCAGCAAGAATCTGCACAACGGATCATACTACCTCATCGACGTTAGCAAGCACAAAGACTCAAGCAAATCGGAGGAGGAGACCCGTCGGCCGTGGAATATCGCTCTTCTACGACCTTACTACACCTGAGCCATAGGCTCTCGTTATGTACATATTTTAACAATGTATATATTATGATCAATATATTAAACCGGCATCCTTGCTAAAAGCAGGGCCTCTGTCGTTCTTCCAATATTTCTTGGTTACAAGGGGGCTTTTGCTTACAAAGCGACGTCCTGTTTGTCCATTAAAACAGCTATCATGCCACAATAAATCTCGGGAGCTTCACACCCACGGGGCCAAAGAGAGTATTATTGCTAAAAGCACAACTCAAACATAGGCACCCATTGAGCACATCTCACAAAGTTACTTGGGGGCTCTTTGTGCAAAGCAGCAAAGAGTTTGAAAGGACCCTTGTAATTGGCTATCGAGCCACGGCTTGGAAGCCTGGTGTATTCACCTAAAACCCCGGGTTAACCTGCCTTCATCAAATAAGCCACACCTATCCAGGTAATCATGGCATGACCCGCCGAACGTTTGACAAGTCAATCTTATATAGACCCTGAACTTGTCAAAGTTAAAACGACGATTGGTTAGTTGGAGGTCCATCTTAAAAGGCTTTGTCAAATGGTTTAACTCAGCGACCTGGTAGCCCACGAAAAGCATCGAATTTGGGCCTGGCAGCCCTTGAAAAGCCTCGACTACAAGTTTTATTTGATTTTTTTTTGCAAAGTTTCATCTCTTTTGATAAGATTCTAAGTTAAACCGGTGTCTACTGACCCGGCCATACTATATGCCATTACATCAATCCGGTGTTTCTTAACCTGGCGTGGCTTACAGTTATCAGCTGTTACCACATAATCAATTATGAACCAGCATATCTTAATCTTGTCTGGCATTGACTATAAGTCGCTAGGATGATCATCCGGTGCTTATCATAACCCGGCATGGCTTATTACGCATCAGCACAATGCGGTGGGCGTTTTCAAAACCTCAAGGTTTGGGTTATCACCCTTACTACATAAAGTTGGTAAGCCAACAAAAGGTGATCTAATATCACAGGTATGATATATTTCATATTTCATTACTTTATAACCTTGGTCATGAGAATTCTGGTTCAGGTATTGGGTATCATAACCCGTCCGGCGGTAAACCGCCAGGACATGTTTAAGATTTTCAAATGCAGAAGGCAGGAGTTTGTAAGTACCAAGCCAAATAAAGCAAGCATAGCAACAATCATGCTGGATTACAATATCAGGTAGCAGGGCACGATGGCAGAAGATCAAAGTATTTCAACTAGCCTATTACAAGGCACTTTGATGCCCAAAAAAATAATTGTTTGTTGCCCACAACGCTATATGTGAATATCAAACCGGCTGGCGTTTTATGACTAATCACCAGGATGACGTGAAATTGAAGGATCATCTCACGTCGGTTCAATCTCCTCCTCCTCACCCAGTGGCTGTAAGTCAAGGGTGGCCTAATCAATCCTGGTCAAGGCTTGGAGGACAGCTTTGTTGCTTATAAGATTGGACAGTTCAATGTCAAGGGCATAGGTGTGCTTACGAATTGGGGGGATTAGATTCTGTGCTTCTTTCACAGCTGTGTCAACCCGTTTGTTGTCTGCGTCATAGCTGGACCGATAAACAGACAAGTCAACCTCTTCAACCAATTGGCTTGCCAGCGGGCGCATCTCTTTTGTCAAGGCTTTGAGGGCTTCATTATCAAAGTCTAATCCGTCTTCTTGTTGGCCAGGATACCCCTTTGTGATATCTGCCTGACCAAGATCAGCAATGCAAGCTTTGGCCCGAGTCAGTGCTGTTAAAGCGCCAACCCTTGCAGCAGATCGCTTTACCTCTTCCATCTGGGCCGGGGTCATAGATAATTTGGTCAACGTATCTTTGATCATGGTTGGTGCCGGTTTGTTGAAGGAGGCCGCACAGATGACTCGTTGAGCACCACTATAGAATTTTTCTATCAACGTATAGGCTGCTTTCAACTTCATCCGCATATCCGAGCCCAGATGAGCAACACGACTACCTGCAAACGGTTTAAGAATTTGTTGTTAAATCGGCAGCTTCAAAAATGTTTAAGGAATGTGCTGACAAAGAGTACTTACCAAATATAGTTGAAGTCATAGCATTGACTTGATGCTTTAGCCCAGTTAGCTCTTCTACCACCGGTTTAAGAGCTTCTTCGGCATCTTCAGCCCGCTTCAATAGAGCAGCCTTCTTTGTTTCCCAATCCGCCCGCTCACTTTTGAAACCATCCTTTAATTGCTCCATGGCAGTCAAAGTGCCCTTCAGTTCATCTTTGGCCTTGGAGGTTTCTGCCTGCTGGGACTTCATATTTTCTTGAAGATCGGCAATCTAGGAATCTTTGTTGTTCAAGTTAGCCTGCAAAAGACAGATGATGAAGATGTTAAGATTTTTTCTCAAAGTCCCAAGCACATAAAAAGTTATACACTTGGCACTTGGGGGCTAATGCGGGTTGTTTTTTATTTTGACTATCATTCAAAGTCCCAAGGCTCAATACAAGTATTAATCTTGGCACTTGGGGGCTAATGCATAATTGATCAGAAAACTCAAAGGTGAAGGAATTCAACAAGGACAGGTTTGGAACTGAAAGTCTCGGTTCATATTAAAAAGGTAAACCGGACCTTGGGGGCTACACACTTGAAAGTATTTTTATTTAAAGTCCCGGTTCATCTTGAAGAGATAAACTGGCCCTTGGGAGCTACAATGGAGTTAATATACAGTGCAAAGAAAATTAATAGAGTGTTTGGAAGTTACCTCATAACGCTCCTTCATCAAGTTGACCAAACCGGCCTCGTAGTCAGGGCTTGTGTATAGGCGGTTCAGGTATCCAGAGTGAAGTTCTTGAGCAGGGAGATGAGCATAACTTGACAGATCGGTCTTCCACTTGCCTTTCTCTTCAGCAGCAGATTCCACTTTAGCACTTTGCTTTGACAAAGCGACAGGATTGCCAGGAGAAGTATGGCCAAACTCGATAATCACAACTTCATCGGTTGCTTTTTTGGACTCGTCGGTTTATCTGAGGCTTTGGCCGGGCTCAGCGGATCAGCGGTTGGACTTGGAGGATTGGTAGTCGGGCTTGGTAGATCGACGTGAGGGCTCGCCGGGTTAACTTCTGGCGGATCAGCATCAGTGTCCTGACCTTGTGGCGCAGGATCATCCATGGCAATATCAGCATCTCCACCAGCACCTTCTAAGGTCCTATCCGGTTCAATTTCATCAGTGGGAGCATTTGTTTTCACTTTCTTGCTGAGTCGGGCTTTGGCGCTACAAAATGACAAGCACAGGTTAATGTGGTAAACCAGCGCAAGAAGGCAAAGTTAAAATTATTATACTTACCCAGGGACGGTCTTGAGGGGAGGCATTTGCGTGGTTGATGGATCTCCAGAGGATGAATTGGAAGTTACCTGATAATTTGAGTTAGAAGAATTAAGAGGGTATCGGAAGTAACCTGACAAGGGATAAGACTTGTTAGAATTGCAAGAAACCTCTGCTTGGCGCTTCCGGATTGGGGTGTCTGGTAAACCGAAGGAAGTGACTTGTTGTCCACTATGCCAGGTTGTGTGACGAGCATCAGGATGTTGTGGATCCAAATGAGTGAAAGGATGTGAACGTTTCACTTTTCGGACTGCGCGATGGATTTTTCTTACTGGCACAAGATCGGAATTGGAGGAAAGGGAGATTACCTCTACATGGTCAGCACGGCTAGTTTCCGCATCATCCTAGTAATGGTCGTTGTCAATAAGATGTATGAAAAATGAACCAAGGGAGTCAAGTTCTACCTCTTGTTACGAATCATCAACATCTTCGGGCGGATCAGAGGACTCGGCGGTTTTCTTCTTGGTGGGCCTCTTTGTGGCCTTGCTCTTAGCACGAGGAGCTCTCGCCAGTTTGTCTTGAGCTTTTGCCGTTTGTCTTGAGTTTTCCTCTTCCAGAAAGGATCTTTGGCCTGTAAGAGTAAACAAATGGCTATGAGAAAAATGTTAAAGCGGAGACGGATTAAAAAGAAGAAGGATAAAACTCTTACCGCTGGCAGTTTGTTGGAGGCATAAAAGGGATGCAGCCCAGTCTTGCTGCACTCAGCGATCGGTTCATCTAGCACCTTTTTGACAGATTCAGTGACTTCATCACCAGTCATCTGTATTTCAGTGTGCCGTTGAGGGTCCTTGACGTCCCTGGTATACTCATGCATCAACCTGGTGCAGCGGCTTAAGGGCAGGATACCCCATGATACCCAGCAACGGACAAGATCAATGCCTGTTAAGCCGTTTGCTAGAAGAGCCCGGAGCTTAGCAAGTTGAGGCACATATGTTTGTCGTTCTTTAGTAGTAAGCCGCTGAGACAGTGGATGTCCATTGGTGAGTCGGTAAGCACGGTAACCCGGCAGAGGATTTTCCTCAGCAGGAGCGGTGTTCTGATAGTAGAACCATGTTTGGTTCCAATCTTTGGGGTGGCTATGATGTTTGGCATGAGGAAAATTGACTTCTCTCCTTTTCTGAATCGACACACCGCCAAGTTCGGTATTGGGGCCATCAGAGAATTCAGTGCGGCGGTTCAAGTGGAATAAGTCCCTGAAGAGTTCAACAGTTGGTTCTTCTTGAAGGTAAACTTCACAGAACACTTGTAAATTGCAGATGTTGGACACAGAGTTCGGTCCAATGTCTTGAGGAATGGAAGTTGGCAAGTACATCCCGGAAAAAATTTGATCCGGGAGGGCTAAACCCTCTGTCCAGATGCTGCATAAACACAACCACTTCTCCATCTTGAGGTTCAGGAGGGCTTTCGGCACCATGGACCTTCCAATGAATGACTTCCTTCTTTGCCAAAGCGCTAGTTAGAACATATCCATTGAGTTGTGTTTCTGTGATCCGGGAAGGAACCCAGTTGCAAGAGGAGAATTGCTTGGCCATTTTGGAGGACAAACTGTAAAGGAAGTGCAAACACCAGTTCACGGTTCAAGATTGATATGCACAAACTGGTATCAAACTGGAGAATTTAATCAAACCGTGTGTGTACATTAAACCGAAGAGAGATGTTCAAGGGCAGATGGAGGTTTACGAGAGGGCTAATGGTACCTACCGGATTGTTGTTTTTTACAGGTTAAACCGCCTATAGTGGCACGAAGGGCAACAGATCTAAAAATTACTAAGTGCTACATAAACAGGTTTCACAAGCTAAGGATTATTACTTTGGATCGAACATAGTTCAGGAAAAAGAAAAATATCAAGGCCCTAAAATGGCGACAGCAGAACAGAAATGATCCAGATGAGATTTGTTCATGGTCCTAAGGATATTTTGCGGAGGCAAAATAAACTAAAAGCTACGGCCGTAGAAGAAAAAGGTCAAGTTGATCTAGATTTGATGAGATAATAAGGGCAAAATAATGAGCACGGACGAACACTGATGAACACAGACAAGCACCGAAACCCTAATGCAGATCTAGGGTTGAGGGAAGAAGGCTTACCGGATTCACAGGAGTAGCGGAGGAGAACCGTGGATCTCTGATGCGTTTAGGTTGATGCAGTGGCCCGGGATGATGTGGTGCTTGATGGTCGACGGCGGCGACCGAGCTGTCGGGCTTGAGCGTTGAGAGGAAGAAGAAGAAGTGCGGAAGGGGAAAAGGGAAGGACCCCTGAGCCTATTTATAAGGTGAATGGATAGAGGAGGCAAGCGCAAGAACCGAGGAGCCTGAAGCGGTAAAATGGGGCGCGGCTGTCGCCTCGATCTTCGGAAGATAATTAATGAAGGGAATCTTTATAACCTTTTTATACAGAGATGATGTAATGATGATTTACTGCAATTTCAGAAGATGACATCATGGCAGTTTACCAAAGTTTACAGGGAGAAGATATCATGGCGGTTTACAAGGATCGTAAGAAGATGTTCAGGGAATTTTTCTAAGTATTGGAGATTCACATGAACAGGTTCAAATCAATCTGGGGCCTAATGTTGAGGATATAACTACTGAGTGTAAACCACCCAGGAGGGGCCGGTTCGCGCTCATCTATATTGAAGCCCATGAAGATAGAGATGGCGCTCTACTACTAAAGCTTAGAGGCCTAGAGCCCAAAGGCGGATTAGGGCCCATAGTTGTAAACCGCCATAGTGGTATAACTTGTATTATAAGTTAGGGAAAGGAAGAGACCGAGCCGGACACTTGTATGAGCCAGCCTCGGGACTTTGTAAACCGGTTGGGCATCAACCTGTGTATATAAAGGGATGACCCGGCGGGGGTTCGGGGACAAGAAACAACAACTCGAGAGATAGATAAAGCGGATTCGCTCCCTGCTCATCGAGATCAATCAATCCCACAACAACTGGATCATAGGCTTTTACCTTCACCGCAAGGGGCCGAACCAGTATAAACTTCCCATGTCCTTTGTTCCGGTTTAACCCCTTTAAGCTAATCTCGTTGCGATGGCTCCACGACTAAGTCCTTCTACTGGGACATCAGGCATGTTAATTCCACGACACAATGCCATCTGCTTAATTTGGACATCATGCTTCTGAATATCTTATGCATTGTTATTCATCAGTATGTACTTCATCTGTCTACCATACCATGTTTTTTTACATTAAAGTGTTGTTGTAGTGCTCTGTTGCAATGCCATCTTAGTTACCCAATCATACACGTGTATGTTGCCTTAGTTATTTCTGGACGTATTCCGCTAGCATACAGTTTTACATTCAATTAGTGTTTTTTTTGCTGTGCTGTCCTGTCGTATCCCTACACTACAAAAAAAGACACATCCGTGACATTTTGGGCCGAACGAATTTTTTTCTGTCATACATATGACACTTCTATGACGATAATTGTGACAAAACCCGGTATCATCATAGATGTGGTGGGCTCCTACTTCTATGACAAAAAATCATGATAGAAAATGGGCTTTTCGTCCTGGGCGGGCTGGAGACGCAGCTGCATGACATTCTTTGGGCCGTCCATAACAGAAAAAACGTGGTAGAAGCAAGAGGGAGGAAAATTTCAGGGAGTTGCCGGTTACGGTGGGAGGTCGGGGGCGGAGCAATGCGTGTTTCTCTCATACACGTACGCGCGTGTGTGCGAGGCGTTGGCTCGAACTGAACCCGAGCGAGGTGTTGGGCTCTAACTGAACCTGAGCGATTGCACTGTAGGCTACGCATTACTGAACCCGAGCGATCGATTGATGGCTGTTAACCGAACCCGATGGAGCGATTCCTTCGCTACTGCTGCTAACTGATGCTGCCTCTGGG
>NC_041381.1:111038820-111065821 GCF_002162155.2 Triticum dicoccoides | reverse complement strand
GGACCCCGTGGTGTGGAGGGCTGGATGAATAGTAGACGGTGGAGGGGTGGTTGAACAGTAGCCGGTGGAGTAGCGCGCGGTGGAGGCTGGATGAACAGGAGCCCATGGAGGTTGGAGGAGGTCGACGGTAGCCCATGGAGGCTGGAGGAGGTCAACGGTGGAGATGAATAGTATCCCGTGGAGTCCCATTTCGTGGTACGCCACACCCCTCCCGATGAACAGGACCCCCGTTTCGACCGTAGGAGGTCCGTTTCCTCCGTTTTGCGGTACGCCAGACCCCTCCTGATGAACAGGATCCTGTTTCGAATGTGGCCGGTCGAACACAAGGCCGTTTCCTCCGTTGTGCGGTATGCCAGGCCTCATTTCCATCGCCTGTTCCGTCCAAGCCGGCTGGCTCCCACGGGTTCCGTTGCCTCTCGATGAACACGACGCATTCCGTTGCCTCCACATGAACACGACGCATTCTGTTGCCTCCCCATGAACACGACGACGACACTGTTTCTCTGTTCCGACCCAGTCATGTACGTATGCGCAAGTAGGCGTTCGAGACCCTGCCCGTATGTACGTACGTGACCGTACTCGCTGTTGTACCTACGTGTACATGCTACGTGCGCGCCTCTACATCGATACGTACGCGCCTCTACTACGACACGTGCATGCCTCTACATCAACCAGTATGTACGTACACTTTCGTGACCAGAATGACAACACTATGTATGCTTCGACCAGGTGGGTCCTGACTGTCAGGCACTTCCTTGCCTGCGAAGATGTAGCTGGTGGGTCCCAACAGTCAGGGGGGCGAATCGTTTTCGGTGTTTTTTGCCCGGACGCACTTCCTTGCGTGCGAAGATGTAGCTGGTGGGTCCCAGCAGTCAGGGGGGAAACGTTTTTTTTTGCGAAATACTGGTGGCCGGTCCGGTGGGTCCCTGCTGTTAGGTGGAGGAATAATTATTTTGCGCGTAATAAGGAGGCACTTCCTTGCGGTTGCCATGGACCCAGCTATCAGCCTCTGCACGCATAGTACTCTTCCGATGGAAGTCAGTCATTGACCACATTGACCACGCCGCGCCGAGAGCACCACGGCGGTTGACGATGGTGAGGCCTAGGAAGGGGACGACGCGGAGCCGGGGAAGACACAACAGTGGATGCCCATGCGAAGAGGAGTACGAGTGTGAGGCTGCCGTCGCCGCAGAATAACAGGGGGTGTGGGTGAGTAGAGGGATGGCCTGGCCAGCGGTGGGAGTAGTAGGGGGCGGTGAGGCCTCCTCCGCATCTCAGCCGGCCACGGGAGGCAGGAGCACGAGGCACGACCGGCGCTGCTTTGGGCGGCTGGAGCAAGAAGACCAGAGGTTGAAGAAGCACTACGGCCGTTGGATGGACATTGTACGGTCACTGGAGCTAGAATCGTGCATATTATTGACTAAGTTGACAAAGCCTTCCATCCCCGTCAACTTAGTAGGCCCACAAGTAAGCATGCCACTATACTGGGTCCAAGCTAACAGATGGAGTATTCATTTTTTTTGTGCGTCATAAGGAGGCACTTCCTTGTGTGCGAAGATATAGCTGGTGGGTCTGAGCTGTCAGCGGCGGTAACGTTTTTCTCACGAAATACAGAGGCCCTTTCGGTGGGTCCCTAATGTCAGGTGGAGAAATCATTATTTCGCGCGTAATAAGGAGGCATTTCCTTGCGTGCGTCCGTGGACCCAGCTGTCGGCCTCTCCACGTACAGTCCACTTCAGATGCATGTCGGTCGTTGACCATGTTGACCAGGCCACGCCGAGAGCACCAGGGCGGTGGACGACGACGAGGCCTAGGAAAGGAACGACACGGAGGCAGGGAAGACTCGGCAGTTGTTTCCCACGCGGAGGGGAGTACGACTGTACTAGGGTTTACTGGTTTGTCTACCGTCACCGGAGAATAACAGCAGGTGTGGGTGAGTAGAGGGATGGCTAGGCCGCGGGGAGGAGGGAGCAGGTAGTCCCTCCGGCGCTTGATTGAGTGGCTGGAGCAGGAAGAGCAGAGATTGAAGAAGCACGACGGCCGTTGGATGGACATCCAACAGTCACTGCTTGTGCGTCAACCTTTTTTTAGGAAAGCCTCAAATCTATGGAAAACAGCATACAACCCATCTGCCATTATTTCTAATATTTTACAGCCCATTTGCTAATTCTTATGGTTTTTTTGGAGCCCATATTCTTTTTATTAGCATTACAGCCCATATTGTGGCCACGGTTAAAAAATTATACGAAATTTTGCATATTTCGGTACGGTCCGAACTGTTTTTAATCCGGAAATTTCGACACACATTCAAACTGATTTTAAAAATAAATGTATATCAATATAAAATCCAACAAATTCTCCACGCATAAAAATTAATGTAATTTAAAATCTCGAAATGAAAAAAAGATATTTGAAACTAATTGTCGGTTTGATGTGTTTTAAAAATGTACAACCCATTTCTCATTACTGATAGGCCATTTTCTCGGCCAGCCGAATGAAGCTCTCCTCGTATTGAAAGATTTGCAGCCCAACAGGCCTGACAAAGCGACTTACTTGGCAAATCACAAAAAAACTGGGTTGTGGCCTTGGACCCAGTTGTCAGCCTCTCCATGTACAGTACTCTTCTCATGGAAGTCGGTCGTTGACCATATTGACCACGCCGTGCCGAGAGCACCAAGGCGCTAGACGATGGCGAGGCCTAGGAAGGGGACGACGCAGAGCCAGGGAAGACATGGCAGTGGATGCCCATGCAGAGAGGAGTATGAGGGTTCACTGGTTCGGCTGCGGCGTGAGGCTGCTGTCGCCACAGAATAACAGGGGGTGTGGGTGAGTGGAGGGATACCCTGGGCCGGCGGTGGGAGTAGTAGGGGGCGGTGAGGCCTCCGCGGCATCACAGCCGGCCACGAGAGGCAAGAGCACGCGGCATGACCGGCACTGCTTTGGGCGGCTGGAGCAAGAAAACCAGAGGTTGAAGAAGCACTATGGCCGTTGGATGGACATAGTACGGTCACTGGAGCTAGGATCATTCATATTGACTAAGTTGACAAAGCCCTCCGTCCTCGTCAACTTAGTAGGCCCACAAGTCAGCCACCCACTATGGTGGGTCCCAGCTAGCAAGCGGTATTCATATTTTGGTGCATAATAAGGATGCATGTCGGTTATTGACCACGTTGACCAGGCCGCGCCGAGAGCACCAGGGCGGTGGACGACGGCGAGGCCTAGGAAGGGAACGACACGGAGGCAGGGAAGACTCGGCAGTTGTTTCCCATGTGGAGGGGAATACGACTGTACGAGGGTTTACTGGTTCGTCTACCGTCGCCGGAGAATAACAGCAGGTGTGGGTGAGTAGAGGGATGGCTAGGCCAGCGATGGCAGTACGATGGGGCGGTGAGGGCTGCGCAGCAGCACAGCCGGCCTCGGGGAGGAGGGAGCAGGCAGTCCCGCCGGCGCTTGTTTGAGCGGCTGGAGCAGGAAGAGCAGAGATTGAAGAAGCACGATGGCCGTTGCGTGGACATCGTACGGTCACTGGAGCTAGAATCATTCATATTGACTAAGTTGACAAAGCCCTCCGTCCCCGTCAACTTAGTATGCCCACAAGTCAGCCTCCCACCATGGTGGGTCCCAGCTAGCAGGGGGAGTATTCATTTTTCTGTGCGTAATAAGGAGGCACTTCCAGTGGGTTCGAGTTGACAGTGGGGGGAAGGTTTTTTTCACGACATACGGTGGTCCGTCCGGTGGGTCCCAGCAGTCAGGGGCAAACATTTTTTCGCGAAATACGGTGGCCCATCCGGTGGGTCCCAGCAGTCAGGGGGGAAACGTTTTTTCCATGAAATACTGGTGGCCCGTCCGGTGGGTCCCCGCTGTCAAGTGGAGGAATAATTAGTTTGCGCGTAATAAGGAGGCACTTCCTTTCGGCTGTCGTGGACCCAGCTGTCAGCCTCTCCATGTACAGTACTCTTCAGATGGAAGTCGGTCGTTGACCACATTGACCATGCCGGAAAATAACAGGAGGTGTGGGTGAGTAGATGGATAGACATGCTAGGGATGCGAGTATGATGGGGCCGTGAGGCGTGACCGGCAGCACTACCGGCCACGGGAGGCGGGAGCAGGCAGTTCCGATGGCGCTAGTTTGGGCGGCTGGGGCAGGAAGATCAGAGACTGGAGAAGCATGATTGCCGTTAGATTGACATCTAACGGTCTAACATTGGTAAAGTCGATTGTTGACTAAGTTTCTTTTTTGCGAAACCTTGTGTACGCATGAACTTGGTAGGCCCACAAGTCAGCCTCCAAATCTGTGGCAGACAACATAAAGCCCATTTGCTATTTTTTATAATTTGCAGCCCATTTGCTAATTCTTAAGTAATTTATTACAGCCCATTTTCTGCCCAGGACCACGGTCAAAAAGTTCAACCTTATTTTGCATATTTCGGTGGAGTCCGAACTGTTGTAATCCTGAAATGATAAACATTTTTTAAGAACTTATTGGTTTGCCAAAAAATCGTTTTGTTTTTGTGAGCAAATAAGACGTGGGACAATTGAGTTGGTTTAAGGGAAAACCAGTGGTAAAAAAATCAGCTGGGTGGGAAAAAACAACAAAAATAAGGATGTAAATATGAAAAGGGAATTTCATGTGTTATCAATATAATGATACATGTATATGAACTAGTAAAACTACAGGTAGTGATTAGAAAACGGATGTAGGACATGTGTTCAAGAGGAAAATAGAACTGGGCTGTGTGTTTGATTCAGTAAAAAAATTGCATGCGGATGTTGTAAGACAAAACATAACTAAAGCTGGCAGGCCAGAGGCCAGCAGATATCTGCTGGATCTTTGTGCCCCGTTGTCGTCATTGGCTGGGCCTGTTAAAAACAAAACCAACCCTGGGCAGTCTGCAGCCCAGTTGAAACTTGCTTGACATGAAAAAACAATATACGTGCTCAAGAAACGAGATAATTCTGCAAGTACAGACTGCTAACTGGGATGCAGCACGGATATTGTTTTTTTATCGTGATAATAAGTACATGCACTTGTTTCAAAAAAATTGGAGAACTGGGAATTCGAACGGCGGGTGCTTATGCTACCCATCAAATAAAAATCAGGTGCCTGAAAATTCGTTTCGAAACAAATGATTCAGCTTTATATCCACGCCGACCCTCGGCATGATGGTTGGAAGCAAATGCAAGTTCATACCAAAACATCGTTAACAACAATTCCAACTTGTGGACGACAAGGTAGTACAACTACCAATACCTAACTAACTTATAATCTTTTTACTCCTGGTCCTAGTGTTCGTCTGGTAGAAAATCTTGCAGAGGACCAGTTCCCGCTCCTTCTCTTGCTCCAGGTCCCCGAGGTGGTACTGGTGCATCACCCAGTTGGTCCTCTGCTGGTCGAAGTTCTTGTTGGTGTGCAGCACCAGAACCTTTTTTGTTGCCCGTCTGCCGGCGGTTGACCATCACCGGCAAGGTGTTGCCGGTCTTGTGCCACATCGCGTGCATGCCGCACTCCAACTGTATCTTGCGACGCGTCCACCTGCCCCTTTTGAACGCCCTGGAATTGCGCTGGAAGAATTGCTTCCTTAGGCCACTCAGTGTGATACCTGCAGTATTGTGGAATACAGGTTTTAGTGTACGTAGTTGGCATTTTCATAACATCTTTGGCATGTTGCAGTCACTTGTTTCACTTTTTATTAACTGTCAATTGTAATTGCTTCACCAGGTCTGCGTCTAAAAAGAAAAATAGAGCTATAAACAAAGGAATATGTTTGTTCAAGTAGACGGCCGATCGGTGTCTTACCTGGAAGTTTCTCAGGTTGGGTGTAGCATATGTTGTGCTCGCTGTCGATGGTTGGTATGAACAAATCGATGAGAGACTGAAATCTCGCGCTGTCAGCACTCACTTTGGCCTCAAGGAGCTCGATCAGCTCCTGATCTATGGTATCGAACTTGATGCCAGCCGGCAGCACCGACCAATCCTTCTTCGACTTGCATCGGTAATTCTACTTATATGGTTCTCAATGTATGATCAATCGATTGTTTTAAGTGAATGATGAAAGATTTCGACAGATAAGTGGTACTCCAAATCTGAAGTCCAGAATACCCGAACACGCCGCCGGGATTCTTGTGTCATCTCACGCGCAGCATGTTGTCACGTCAATTCAATGTGTGGACATGATGAATAATTTGACCGACGTATACTAGTACTTCTACTGTACTACTTACTAGTCGTATTTTGTGTCACAATTTATACATAGGTTTAACTAACAAGTACGCACTTGAAGCCTAACTGATATATTTATACATATGGCTTCTGCACAGCATCTCCATCATCATTATCAGTACATCCTACGCAGGTGAGTTAGGATGCACTTGAACCCAGGAAGATATCTATCCTTCAAACCAGAGGAGTGCTTCAAACTAACAACAGTACATAATGTCCAACAAAAGAGGGTCGTGCTACAACAGCAGAATACATGGCTCAGTCTAGATATCAGTACGAATCAAGTTGTGCATATTTGCTGTTAGCATGAACCACATTGCCGCATGTCGGGTTTGCAAAAACCATCCATCGCATGGAAGCTTGATGCCTTTCACACACTGAAGGTTACCTAGCAACAAGCTGTGTCGACGAATCTCTGGATATGGTGATTCATGAAACCCATGGTATGGTGTGTAAACACAGCCCCCCCTTGCGAATGGAAGTTGCATAGCACAGTAATCATCGCCGGTGATATGATCGATGATTGGTTGGATGATCGGATAATTGAGCCCGAGGAACAAGGAGTGGTTGCCGAGGCTGTAAACCCGCCTCCAGTTGAATACGCCTGGCCCAACGGAGCTGGGATCTTTCTCGAACACGAAGCAGCCATAGCCATCAATGTCACGAACGCCCATGCATTGTACTGCATGTGGTTTGATGTAATGGTTTGGTCAATTTGGTAAGTGCAAATGAGCATCAAATGACCGCCGTCAGCTGAACGAGCGATAAACCACCACCCATCGGCTGGTATGATTCCAGGTCTGGAATCATGAAGGCCAGCGCATTTACGTCTGCTGCAACAATTCAAATTGGAGACCAAAAGGACAAAAATAAAAAATCATGTTCAGAGTATGTGTGGAATTAAGATTATTATAACAGTGACACATATCATAGACAGAGAATTGCAATGCCGTGGTCATAATCATACCCCAAGTTAAAAAAATAAGCCAATGGCTTTCATATTCTAGCAACATGTCATGGTTCAGACATCATGTAACAATGAGAGGAAAACAGCTATGACAGCGCCTAGTCACATTCTACCATAGCACTTACTACTACTGTTCTCATATCAACTCTAAGCAATAACATGCGTTGTTATAAAAATCTTGTAAACAAGAGTAACATATAGCAATCATGATGTCATGCTCATAATATGTATTCTAACAATCATTAGATGCCAATTGTTCTCATATCAACTCTAACAATAACATGTGTGGTCATAAAAATCTTGGAAATGAGAGGAACATATAGCAATGATGTGGTTATAGACATGCTATGCATTCTAAATTTGTAACAAATGAACAGGCAGTCGTATTCATAAGGTAAAGATGAGATGAGATAGAAAAATTACACGATGATAGATTCCACCAGTATAGGCAGCCAATCTGTGCGTCGACCGCGTAAACGATGCCATCATGCACTATAGCATCAGACAGAAATGTTGCCTCAACAGGATTGATGATGAGCCATAACCATGTATGGCGACCGGATTCCAGATAGACTAATCCCACGTTGAACAAGGCAATGAGCTTGTAATCCATGTAGTCTTCTGATGGTGTGGGCACTTCACAGATTACAACTTTCTTCAAACAGTGGTCGAGCCAAAAGCATGATGCTTCTCGTGCGTAGTAGCCAGGAGTGTCCAGCGGGCCGCGAGGCTCGATGTCGGCGGTATCCAATGATGGAAGGGTGATCTCTCGCTGGGTGTAGATATCCACGAGACGCCACGGACTACCGGTGTGGTGGATGAGGACGATCCAGTTTGCCTTCATGCCCGCCCAGTAGTGGCCGCGCATGAAGGACAGGTGGATGGGTAGTGGTAGCATGTTGAGGGGCACCACGGCAACCTCCGTAGGATCGTCAAGTCGGTGTCTGGGCCACCTGCAAGGATCGGCCATCACCAAGCAGGGTGTCTTGAACAGAGTCGGCCGGTTGCAGACGAGTAGACGGTACCAAGACAATGAACATGCGGCCCGGCAAATGGTGATGAAGGTCCATACGACTACAGATCTGCTCCAAGAGAACATCGGGGAGGGAATTCCAATCGCGGCTCTGCATGTCAGTCGGTTCTGCCATTGGGGTTTTTTGTGCCTGTGAGCCAGCGGGGAAGTGGATTCAGGCGGGCGAGCGAAGAAGCTTCTCCTCGTGTGGCCGAGCAGTGAGCGGGGGGATATGGTACGCGCGAGCTACCAGGGAAGATGGCACGGGCGGGCGAGCAGTGAGCGGGGGTAAATGGTGTGCGGTCGACGATGGGGAAGAGAGGAGGAAGAAGAAGGGAGGAGGAAGAAGAGTGGAAGACGGGGAAGAAAGTGCATTAAATCTCAATTCTACTAGTACTACTACCAGGATATAGGCACCATCCTTCGAGTGTAAATAGTTACACTGATGACATGTGGGTCTACCACAAGAGGGCCAATATGTCAGTTAATGGAGGACAGAGGTGCGTAGGCGTATTTGCGGAAGCGTGCTCTACTAGCAAACATGATGGCAGTACTGGGTAAGGCTGTTTAGTAACAACAATACGCTGGTTCAGCTTATTAATTACGTGCCCCATCTGCTGCAGCGTGTATTGTCACTTCACTGCGAAGACTAGTTGAATAGTTCTCTCTAACCGAGATGGGGAATAATGGATTGCGAGGACTTCCTTTCTACAGTATCCCTATGCCTCTACGCTCACTTCACTCATTTTGCTCCGTACCTAGTCACTTGTTGAAATCTGTAGAAAGAAAAATACTCCGTATTTGGGAACAGACGGAGGCTTTTACTCCGTATTATTTGGGAACAGAGGGAGTATCACCATATGGAGGCAACAGAGGAAGCTTGAAATATGAACATGTCAATGGCAGGGAGTAAGCCTCATGCATGCATGCAACATGCAACACTCACACGTACACATGGACGCACGCAACACTCATGCCCCCATGCGGCACACAGCACACGACGCAACACACACAGCTCACGCTCAAGTGCTCAACCTACTCCCTACGTCCGTGAAAGACTGTACATTTAGAGATTTACACATTGACCAGGGCATAATTAACGCCCAAAAGTAGCAGACTTATGTGTGCATGCGACCATTGAGATAAGAAGATTAAATGAACGCCGTTGCATGCTGTAATTAAGGATAGACATGTAGCCTATACCTACAGAACAAGTTGGTGCATTAGTCAATCAATATCGATTTAGATTAAAGGATAAATGAATTGGAAGTGTAGATGTACATTATGTACCACACTCTTTGTTTGTAGACGAAGTACACTCTTTGTTGGAAGACCGAGGGAGGACACGTGCATGCACTCACATACGCAGCCAGGGCGGTTCGCGCGCAAGGGTTGGACTCGTGTCGCGCCTGCGTAAAGTTTTGTTTAACTGATTTCTTTGCTCTGCCAATTCACAGGTGGGACCCAGAAACCAGGTGACAATTTAACCAGTCAACAAAGTGCCACAACGACTATGTGGCCGGTCAGTAGGGTGCAATACGGTGCTCTACGATGAGCTAGTGATCGTATAATCGCCGCAAAACTATATATAGTGACCGTAAAGAGCGTATTGTTACATACGTTGACCGCCAGTATATTTTTCTCGTTTCAAATTAAGCCATATTAATCAGAAAGGACGCAGTATGGACTACTACTAGTACTAGTACTCCTTTGATGTGTCCCATCAACTCGCCGAACGAGGAGAATCTTGCTTACTACGCATCTCCCTCGCCCACGCGTGCGGTGGTTCGCAGGACGAGGAGAGGGTTTTGACTACAGCGCCCTCTCCCTCTCCCTCCCTCTCCCTCTCCCTCGCCCTCGCCCTCCCCCTCGCGGTGGACGTGCAGCAGTTCAATTGGTGTCAGATTGCCAGAAGCATGTTGTACTGTAGTATCATCATTGTTGGACCTTCCGAAGAGGCAAAGAACCAAGTGCGAGGTTCACACGAGTACGAACTGTTGATACTCCCGAAGAGGCAAAGAGCCAAGCGCAAGGTTTTATAGGAGTTGTCGTCCTAGTAGGAGTGTGCTACAACTATAGCGAATGATGCTACTGTATGATGCCGCCACGTCACGTATATCCAAAGTTGTGCCACCTTTTTTTCTCAAAGAGCATGCTGGAGCCCGTGCAACAACCACACAAGTTGCACGTACACATAACACATTTACTAGTAATAAATTCTAAAGACAAATGCCAGTATGCCACACAATTTCATCTTCAATTCATGTGATAAATTTGTGCACGACTAGTCTACATATATTCACAGCGCTACCATTCACAATTACCGTACTCCACTTACACGTTATAGATGGGCTACATGCATGTCCTCCTCCAGGTTCCAGTCCCAGGTGTTCTTCATCGATGGCACGATCCATAGCAATGGGCAACGGGAATCATTGTCGCAGCTTTCTAGTTCGGTTCCACATGATGGAGACTCATCCAAGCTGAAGCGGCATAAATCAGGGATAGCGTGTCCCAGCATGTCGTTCATCCAGCGGTGCGCAATGAAGACACAACCATGCTTCATGAACGGCAGGCTTTCCGTGTCGTGCACGGAAGGTGGCACCCGCTTCACAATGGGGTAGCTGTCCCCGACGAAAAGAGAGTACTTTCCAAGAGTGTTCCTCGGCACCCACGTAGCATCACAGGGGTCGAACTCGGCGCCGTTCATCTGGTACACACGGCATCCCAGATATGGACACATGGTGACGTACATAGTCAAGGTCCATGCATAATAATGTTGTGCTCAAATATGGCGGTCAGTAATACTGTGCAGCAAATAGTACTACTCCGGTATAGAGGAAGTAAAATAACCAGCTTATTATATATAGCCACTCTTGGCTACATGGATGAGATAGTAAGACATGGAAAAACAAAAATGGTGGCAGCTAGTGGGTTCAAGTCTTCAAGGGCCTAGCTAGCTATACGCATCCTCCAAGGTAAAAAGTACTCCTACTAGTACTACTAAGTATACTACTAGTACAACAATGAAAGAGAAGGCGAGAGGGTTAAAAAATGGAATACCTGGGTAGATGGTGACGGTCTGATTGTGGTAGATTGTGTGACCATGTTGCAAATCAGTGGTACCATGGGTAACGACTGCTAACATAGTTGATCCCAATATGCCAAAGTTACCTACAAGGTTCTAGGTTAGACCGAATCGCGGATGCAAATGCACATCCAGGATCGGCGATCTTATTTTGATCGGGGGATGACTGATCCCTGCAAAATAATGGAGTACTGTCAGGGATGCAAATGATGGTTTGTGCATTCCATTTGTAATCTCTCGTACCGTAGGATGGCAACCAGATGAAACAAGTCCCCTGGCTTGTCAACGCGAAGATGCGGCCAAGATGGCGCACTGCGTCTTCGAACGTGTAGGGGTACAAATCTGCCGTCGCCAACATGCGCCAGCCTCTGCCGTTACTGCGTCTTGCATTGATGGCAACCCTTATGTCGAACCCCGCGATGAAATAGTAATCGTCGTAGCCACGTCACTTTGTCGGCGGGTCCGCAATTGCTATCTTCTTCAAATTCATGTAGGCATCATCATACGTATTCAAGTCCAGCCAGTCCGGAAGGCCGATCCCAATGGTGGAGAAGGGGTCTACTGGAACGGCCGCACTGCTGTGGATGTTGTGCAAAATGATGGTGGTATCCGGCCGGAGGTATGCTAGCCAATCTTTGTTGGCACTGACCCAGACCTATATATAAGACGGTGGGCAGGGGAGAAATTACGGGATGGAAATGGAATAACTAAGTACTACATGATCAAACTCCATTACTGACCTGCTCATCAGACAAAATCCGACTACCTCTCAACATCGGAAACTCTAGCGGAGTTAACGTGCAACCATGGCCAGGGAGCGGTGGATTGTTTGCAGGATTGTCCCATAGAAGAACCTTCTCCTCGAGGACGCATGGAAGACCAACAAGCATGGCCTTTTCCCAAGCCTGTTTAAGCAGCATCTTGAAAAAGTTGGTGCAGGAAGCACCGAGTCTTGCGGCATTGAGGACATCGGAGCAGCGTGCGATTTCTCCCAGAGGATCGTCGTTCAAGGTCTCCCAGCCCCGATGAGGAGGAGAACCACCTGGCGAATCCATGGGAGCAGCGACGAACTGCCTTCTCTTCGGGGGGAGGGGAACTAGCGAGGAGGAGCTAAGAGCGTAGTAACCGCAGGGCCTTGTCCCTTCCAACTGTAGATCGTTCCTCAGCGAAGGGTGAGGCTATTATTTACTACTAGTACTAGCATTATGGAACGTTATGGGATTGCATTATACTGTAAATAATAGCACTAGTAAGAAATTTTTGGCACTAGGTAGTAGTTTTTGGCGTGGATTAAAAAATTTTGGGTATGTTTTTGCCATTCTTTGTACACGCCAACTAGTGTCAAAAAACATCTTACATTATGTGAGGGAGGAGCACGTACTCGTACTGTAGCAGTACCAGTACTACTTTTCTCAACTAGTAGTGCGATGTACTATACTTCTAGTCTAGTGTAGTATAGTGCACCAGTTTTGAACTCTTGAATCTCAGGGCCAAGGAGCTACAATTGGAAGTGGAGGGTACAACTATTCTCTAGAACCATCGCTGTACTATCAATGCAGGGGAAGTACACCTGCGTAGTGGCCTAGTGGGTACTCTCGGTGCTATATTCAGCCGGTCCTCTCACGTAGGAGTAGCTGGCCTACTCAACCGCTCCTCTCACACACACACTAGCAGCCTGTTTATCAGCGACGGTTACTGCGGGGGCAGAACATTTGAGTTATTTGAAACAGCGAGACTAGGCTTTTCGCTTCCATTTGTGGAGGTGTAATGGATCTCGTCGAACATTGTTAGTAGTTCCTTCTTTATGAATGAGATGAAGCAAAGCTTTTGCCTTCGTTTAGAAAAAACATGTCAAGAGGAATTTATTTTATAGTAGAGCCGATAATGGAGTGAAGTCCATGCGTGCAACGCCACAAGCTACAGAGTAGTAGTAGAGAACTTTACGTATGAAGCCATATTGCACACTTCCCAATGCCCCGCCAGGCTTTTCCGGCTCCTCGGGCTTAATTGGGAGGCGCTAGTTTAAATATGCTACTAGCTGATGAGGAAGCTGCAAGCGAGGTGCGGCTAGGGCAAGCACGCGAGCCACGGGATGCTGGGAAGGAAATCCCGTTCACGTGGCTAGGCTGTCTAGTGCACCCAGATTGTGGGGCCGCACGTCCGTTCGACTTCAAAACTCAAACTACCTGTGTAAAATATGGCTCGCAGCAAAGTGTAGTAGTACTTTTTTTTTAAAAAGGCCGCCGTGCATTCGGCCGGGATCGAACCCACCAAACGAGGTATACACTCCCGCGACCACTAGTAGTACTCGTTGGAGTACAACGCAACCTAGAATCGCCTTTTGTCGCTAGTAGTACATACATTGTTCCTTACAAGAAACCACTAAAATGCCAAGAAACTACTACCACTTGCATACGTGGCAGACTTAAGATAGGACTACCTTATCAACCATTATACATGCTCTTACCAACAAAAATCCTCGAGTGACCTCCTACCTCCGGCCCATCCACCTAGTCATCCTCGGACATGGGACGCAGCTACCACTGCCGGTAGAAGGTGAGGTCAAAACCGCCGGCGGTGCGGAGCCCATGTTGCGGCAGACCGGATGCCAGCTCCGTCCGGCGCTCGTGGCCGCTAGCTAGCCAAGATAGCTCCGTCCAGCTGCTTGTCTGCAAGGTTTGCTGGCTAGATTGGCACGGCAACGCGGCGGCTTGCTCGCGCACGCCTCGCTCAGGCCATCCATCTGGCTCGAGCGAAGGCCAGCGCGGCGGCTTGCTCGCTCGTTAGTCACGCTCGGACCAGCCTGCCAACCCGTGTGGAGGCCAGCGCGGCGTTCGGCAGAGCGGCGGCAAACTCGCTCATCACCGGCGCCACCGACGAACACGCATCAGTACTGTTTGAAGTAATGTTCAGGAAAAATAATGATTTGAGGGGGACTAACAGGATAGAAGGTCAGATGTGGGTCCCTCGTGTCAACGGTCAAACAAAATGTGTTGGTTTAAGCTGTTGGGGAACGTAGTAATTTCAAAAAAATTCCTACGCACACGCAAGATCATGGTGATGCATAGCAACGAGAGGGGAGTGTATCTTCATACCCTTGAAGATCGCTAAGCGGAAGCGTTTATCAACGCGGTTGATGTAGTCGTATGTCTTCACGATCCGAGCGATCCAAGTACCGAACGCACGGCACCTCCAAGTTCTGCACACGTTCAGCTAGATGACGTCCTCGCCTTCTCGATCCAGCAAGATGGGCGAAGTAGTAGATGAGTTCCGGCAGCACGACGGCGTGGTGACGGTGTTGGTGAAGAACAATCTCCGCAGGGCTTCGCCTAAGCACTACGGAAACTATAACGGAGGATAAACTAGAGGGGACGGGGTTGCCGGCACACGGCTTGGTGTTTCTTGATGTGTCTTTGGTGCTAGCCCTGCCCCTCTATTTATATGTTAAGCCTTGGGGTCGAAACTTGGAGTAAAAGCCTCCACAAAGTCGGTTTCACCCGAAAGGCAAGAGTCCTTCTCGGACTCCAGGGCCAGACGCCAGGGTTCCCGGCGTCTGGACCCAGACGCCAAGGACCCTGGCGTCTGGCCCCTGGACTACGCAAAACTTCCTTTTGCGCTTTCCAAAAACCTTGTGGGCTTTCCCCTTTGGCCCAAATAACGTGTTCTTGTACCCAAACATTTTGGGAAACATCCGGAACCCCTTCCGGTGAATTCCGGAACCCTTCCGGAGATCAAACACTATTATCCCATATATCAAACTTTATCTCCGGACCATTCCGGAGTTCCTCGTCATGTCCATGATCTCATCCGGGACTCTGAACAACATTCGGTTACCAACATACATAACTCATATAATACTATATCGTCAATGAAACGTTAAGCGTGCAGACCCTACGGGTTCGAGAACTATGTAGACATGACCGAGACACATTTCTGGTCAATAACCAATAGCGGGACCTGGATGCCCATATTGGCTCCCACATATTCTACGAAGATCTTTATCGGTCAAACCGCATAACAACATACGTTGTTCCCTTTGTCATCGGTATGTTACTTGCCCGAGATTCGATCGTTGGTATCCCAATACCTAGTTCAATCTCGTTACCGACAAGTCTCTTTACTCGTTTCGTAATACACTATCTCACAACTAACTTATTAGTTGTAATGCTTGCAAGGCTTAAGTGATGTGTATTACCGAGAGGGCCCAGAGATACCTCTCCGACAATCGGAGTGACAAATCCTAATCTCAAAATACGCCAACCCAACAAGTACCTTCAGAGACACCTGTAGAGCACCTTTATAATCACCCAGTTACGTTGTGACGTTTGGTAGCACACAAAGTGTTCCTCTGGTAAACGGGTGTTGCATAATCTCATAGTCATAGGAACATGTATAAGTCATGAAGAAAGCAATAGCAGAATACTTAAACGATCAAGTGCTAAGCTAACGGAATGGGTCAAGTCAATCACATCATTCTCCTAATGATGTGATCCCGTTAATCAAATGACAACTCATGTATATGGTTAGGAAACATAACCATCTTTGATTAACGAGCTAGTCAAGTAGAGGCATACTAGTGACACTCTGTTTGTCTATGTATTCACACATGTATTATGTTTCCGGTTAATACAATTCTAGCATGAATAATAATCATTTATCATGATATAAGGAAATAAATAATAACTTTATTATTGCCTCTAGGGCATATTTCCTTCAGTCTCCCACTTCCACTAGAGTCAATAATCTAGTTCACATTGCCATGTAATTTAGCATCAATAGTTCACATCTTTATGTGGTTAACACCCATAATTCACATCGACATGTGACCAACACCCAAAGGGTTTACTAGAGTCAGTAATCTAGTTCACATCGCTATGTGATTAACACCCAAAGAGTACTAAGGTGTGATCATGTTTTGCTTGTGAGATAATTTTAGTCAACGGGCCTGTCACATTCAGATCCGTAAGTATTTTGCAAATTTCTATGTCTACAATGCTCTGCACGGAGCTACTATAGCTAATTGCTCCCACTTTCAATATGTATCTAGACCGAGACTTAGAGTCATTTAGATTAGTGTCAAAACTTGCATCGACGTAACCCTTTACGACGAACCTTTTATCACTTCCATAATCGAGAAACATATCCTTATTCCACTAAGGATAATTTTTACCGCTGTCCATTGATCTACTCCTAGATCTCTATTGCACTCCCTTGCCAAGCTTATTGGTAGGGTATGCAATAGATCTGGTACACGGCATGTCATACTTTATAGAACCTATGGCTGATGCATAGGGAATGACTTTCATTCTCTTTCTATCTTCTGTCGTGGTCGGGTTTTGAGTCTTACTCAATCTCACACCTTGTAACACAGGCAAGAACTCTTTCTTTGACTGTTCCATTTTGAACTACTTCAAAATCTTGTCAAGGTATGTATTCATTGAAAAACTTATCAAGCGTCTTGATCTATCTCTATAGATCTTGATGCTCAATATGTAAGCAGCTTCACCGAGGTCTTTCTTTGAAAAACTCCTTTCAAACACTCCTTTATGCTTTGCAGAATAATTCTACATTATTTCCGATCAACAATATGTCATTCACATATACTTACCAGAAAGGCTGTAGTGCTCCCACTCACTTTCTTGTAAATACAGGCCTTTCCAAAAGTCTGTATAAAACCATATTCTTTGATCAACTCATCAAAGCGTATCTTCCAACTCCGAGATGCTTGCACCAGTCCATTGATGGATCGCTGGAGCTTGCACATTTTGTTAGCACCTTTAGGATTGATAAAACCTTATGGTTGTATCATATACAACTCTTATTTAATAAATCCATTAAGAAATGCAGTTTTGACATCCTTTTGCCAGATTTCATAAAATGTGGCAATTGCTAACATGATTCGGACAGACTTAAGCATCGATACGAGTGAGAAAATCTCATTGTATTCAACACCTTGAACTTATTGAAAACCTTTTTGCGACAAGTCGAGCTTTGTAGATAGTAACACTACTATCATCATATGTCTTCCTCTTGAAGATCCATTTATTTTCTATGGCTTGCCGATCATCCAGCAAGTCCACCAAAGTCCATACTTTGTTCTCATACATGGATCATATCTCAGATTTTACGGCCTCAAGCCATTTTGCGGAATCTGCGCTCATCATCTCTTCCTCATAGTTCGTAGGTTCATCTTGGTCTAGTAACATGACTTCCAGAACACGATTACCGTACCACTCTGGTGCGGATCTTACTCTGGAAGACCTACAAGGTTTGGTAGCAACTTGATCTGAAGTTTCATGATCATCACATTAACTTCCTCACTAATTGGTGTAGGAATCACTGGAACTGATTTCTGTGATGAAATACTTTCCAATAAGGGAGAAGGTACAATTACCTCATCAAGTTCTACTTTCCTCCCACTCACTTCTTTCAAGAGAAACTCCTTCTCTAGAAAGGATCCATCTTAGCAATGAATAACTTGCCTTCGGATCTGTGATAGAAGGTGTACCCAATAGTTACGTTTGGGTATTCTATGAATACGCACATCTCCGATTTGGGTTCGAGCTTATCAGGTGAAAACTTTTTCACATAAGCATCACAGCCCCAAACTTTAAGAAATAACAACTTTTGGTTTCTCGCCAAACCACAGTTCATAAGGCGTCGTCTCAACGGATTTTGATGGTGCCCTATTTAAAGTGAATGCAGCTGTCTCTAATGCATAACCCCAAAACGATAGTGGTAAATCGGTGAGAGACATCATAGATTGCACTATATCCAATAAAGTACGGTTATGACGTTTGGACACACCATAACGCTGTGGTGTTCCATGTGGCGCGAGCTGTGAAACTATTCAACATTGTTTTATATGAAGGCCAAACTCGTAACTCAAATATTCTTCTCCACGATCAGATAGTAGAAACTTTATTTTCTTGTTACGATGATTCTCCACTTCACTCTGAAATTCTTTGAACTTTTCAAATGTTTCAGACTTGTGTTTCATTAAGTAGATATACTCATATCTGCTCAAATCATCTTGTGAAGGTCAGAAAATAACGATACCTACCATGAGCATCAACACTCATTGGACCGCATACATCGGTATGCATTATTTCCAACAAGTCAGTATCTTGTTCCATTGTTCCGAAGAATGGAGTTTCAGTCATCTTGCCCAAAAGGCACGGTTCGCAAGCATCAAATGATTCATAATCAAGTGATTCCAAAAACCCATTAGCATGGAGTTTCTTCATGCGCTTTACACCGATATGACCCAAACGGTAGTGCCACAAATAAGTTGCACTATCATTATTAACTTTGCATCTTTTGGCATCAATATTATGAATATGTGTATCACTACGATCGAGATCCAACAAACTATTTTCATTGGGTGTATGACCATTGAAGGTTTTATTCATGTAAACAGAACAACAATTATTCTCTGACTTTAAATGAATAACCGTATTGCAATAAACATGATCAAATCATATTTATGCTCAACGCAAACGCCAAATAACATTTATTTAGGTTTAACACTAATCCCGAAAGTATAGGGAGTGTGTGATGATGATCATATCAATCTTGGAACTACTTCCAACACTCATCGTCACTTCCCCTCAACTAGTCTCTGTTTATTATGTAACGCCTGTTTCGAGTTACTAATCTTAGCAACTAAACAAGTATCAAATACTCAGGGGCTACTATAAACACTAGTAAGGCACACATCAATAACCTGTATATCAAATATACCCTTTTTCACTTTGCCATCCTTCTTATCCACCAAATATTCAGGGCATTTCCGCTTCCAGTGACCATTTTCTTTGCAGTGTAAGCACTCTGTTTCAGGCTTTGGTCCAGCTTTGGTCTTCTTCACGGGAGTGACAACTTGTTTGCCATTCTACTTGAAGTTTCCCTTTATTTCCCTTTGCCCTTTTCTTGAAACTAGTGGTCTTGTCAATCATCAACACTTGATGCTCTTTCTTGATTTCTACCTTCGTTGATTTCAACATCACGAAGAGCTCGGGAATCGTTTTCGTCATCCCTTGCATACTATAGTTCATCACGAAGTTCTAGAAACTTAGTGATGGTGACTAGAGAATTCTGTCAATCACTAACTTATCTGGAAGATTAACTCCCACTTGATTCAAGCGATTGAAGTACCCAGACAATCTGAGCACATGCTCACTAGTTGAGCGATTCTCCTCCATCTTTTAGCTATAGAACTTGTTGGAGACTTCATATCTCTCAGCTCGGGTATTTGCTTGAAATATTAACTTCAATTCCTGGAACATCTCAGATGGTCCATGATGTTCAAAACGTCTTTGAAGTCCCGATTCTAAGCCGTTAAGCATGGTGCACTAAACTATCAAGTAGTCATCATATTGAGCTAGGCAAACATTCATAACGTCTGCATCTGCTCCTGCAATAGGTCTGTCACCTAGCGGTGCATTAAGGACATAATACTTCTGTGCAGCAATGAGGATAAACCTCAGATTACGGATCCAATCCGCAGCATTGCTACTAACATCTTTCAACACAATTTTCTCTAGGAACATATCAAAATAAACATATGAAAGGAACAACGCGAGCTATTGATCTACAACATAATTTGCAAAATACTACCAGGACTAAATTCATGATAAATTTAAGTTCAATTAATCATATTACTTAAGAACTCCCACTTAGACAGACATCTCTCTAGTCATCTAAGTGATCACGTGATCGAAATCAACTAAACCATGTCCGATCATCACGTGAGATGGAGTAGTTTCAACGGTGAACATCAATATGTTGATCATATCTACTATATGATTCACGCTCGACCTTTCGGTCTCCGTGTTCCGAGGCCATATCTGTTATATGCTAGGCTCGTCAAGTTTAACCTGAGTATTCCGCGTGTGCAACTGTTTTGCACCCGTTGTATTTGAACGTAGAGCCTATCACACCCGATCATCACGTGGTGTCTCAGCACGAAGAACTTTCGCAACGGTGCATACTCAGGGAGAACACTTCTTGATAATTTTAGTGAGAGATCATCTTAAAATGCTACTGTCAATCAAAGCAAGATAATATGCATAAAGGATAAACATCACATGCAATCAATATAAGTGATATGATATGTCCATCATCATCTTGTGCTTGTGATCTCCATCTTCGAAGCACCGTCATGATCACCATCGTCACCGGCGCGACACCTTGATCTCCATCATAGCATCGTTGTCGTTACGCCATCTATTGCTTCTACGACTATTGCTACCGCTTACTGATAAAGTAAAGCAATTACAGGGCGTTTGCATTTCATACAATAAAGCGACAACCATATGGCTCCTGTTAGTTGCCGATAACTTCGGTTACAAAACATGATCATCTCATACAATAAAATATAGCATCACGTCTTGACCATATCACATCACAACATGCCTTGCAAAAATAAGTTAGACGTCCTCTACTTTGTTGTTGCAAATTTTACGTGGCTCCTACGGGCTGAGCAAGAACCGTTCTTACCTATGCATCAATACCACAATGATAGTTCATCAAGTTAGTGTTGTTTTAACCTTTGCAAGGACCGGGCGTAGCCACACTCGGTTCAACTAAAGTTGGAGAAACAGACACCCGCCAGCCACCTGTGTGCAAAGCACGTCGGTAGAACCAGTCTCGCGTAAGCGTACGCGTAATGTCGGTCCGGGCCGCTTCATCCAACAATACCGCTGAACCAAAGTATGACATGCTGGTAAGCAGTATGACTTGTATCGCCCACAACTCACTTGTGTTCTACTCGTGCATATAACATCTACGCATAAAACCTAGGCTCGGATGCCACTGTTGGGGAATGTAGTAATTTCAAAATTTTCCTACGCACACGCAAGATCATGGTGATGCATAGCAACGAGAGGGGAGTTTATCTTCATACCCTTGAAGATCGCTAAGCGGAAGCATTTATCAACGCGGTTGATGTAGTCGTACGTCTTCACGATCCGACCGATCCAAGTACCGAACGCACGGCACCTCCGAGTTCTGCACACGTTCAGCTCGATGACGTCCTCGCCTCCTCGATCTAGCAAGACGGGCGAAGTAGTAGATGAGTTCCGGCAGCACGACAGCGTGGTGATGGTGTTGGTGAAGAACAATCTCCGCAGGGCTTCGCCTAAGCACTACGGAAACTATGACGGAGGATAAACTAGAGGGGACGGTGTTGCCGGCACACGGCTTAGTGTTTCTTGATGTGTCTTTGGTGCTAGCCCTGCCCCTCTATTTATATGTTGAGCCTTGGGGTCGAAACTTGGAGTAAAAGCCTCCACAAAGTCGGTTTCACGCGAAAGGCAAGAGTCCTTCTCGGACTCCAGGGCCAGACGCCAGGGTTCCCGGCGTCTGGACCCAGACGCCAGGGACCCTGGCGTCTGGCCCCTAGACTCCGCAAAACTTCCTTTTGCGCTTTCCAAAAACCTTGTGGGCTTTCCCCTTTGGCCCAAATAACGTGTTCTTGTACCCAAACATTTCGGGAAACATCCGGAACCCCTTCCGGTGAATTCCGGAACCCTTCCGGAGATCAAACACTATTATCCCATATATCAAACTTTATCTCCGGACCATTCCGGAGTTCCTCGTCATGTCCATGATCTCATCCGGGTCTCCGAACAACATTTGGTTACCAACATACATAACTCATATAATACTATATCGTCAACGAAATGTTAAGCATGCGGACCCTACGGGTTCGAGAACTATGTAGACATGACCGAGACACGTTTCCGGTCAATAACCAATAGTGGCACCTGGATGCCCATATTGGCTCCCACATATTCTACGAAGATCTTTATCGGTCAAACCGCATAACAACATACATTGTTCCCTTTGTCATCGGTACGTTACTTGCCCGAGATTCGATCGTCGGTATCCCAATACCTAGTTCAATCTCGTTACCGACAAGTATCTTTACTCGTTCCATAATACACCATCTCACAACTAACTTATTAGTTGTAATGCTTGCAAGGCTTAAGTGATATGTATTACCGAGAGGGCCCAGAGATACCTCTCCGACAATCGGAGTGACAAATCCTAATCTCGAAATACGCCAACCCAACAAGTACCTTCGGAGACACCTGTAGAGCACCATTATAATCACCCAGTTATGTTGTGGCGTTTGGTAGCACACAAAGTGTTCCTCTGGTAAACGGGAGTTGCATAATCTCATAGTCATAGGAACATGTATAAGTCATGAAGAAAGCAATAGCAGAATACTTAAACGATCAAGTGCTAAGCTAACGGAATGGGTCAAGTCAATCACATCATTCTCCTAATGATGTGATCCCGTTAATCAAATGACAACTCATGTCTATGGTTAGGAAACATAACCATCTTCGATTAACGAGCTAGTCAAGTAGAGGCATACTAGTGACACTCTGTTTGTCTATGTATTCACACATGTATTATGTTTCCGGTTAATACAATTCTAGCATGAATAATAAACATTTATCATGATATATGGGAATAAATAATAACTTTATTATTGCCTCTAGGGCATATTTCCTTCATAAGCAGCCTCGTCAGCACGGACGTGTAGGCCAACCCTGTCATAAATGGGTTTAAACGAACCTAATCGGTAGGAGTACTAGGTAGTAGTTTTTGGCATGGATTAAGAAATTTTGCGTATGTTTTTGCTATTTTTTGTACAATAGATTCTTCCTAGGGCTGGTTGAAAGTGGTAGTTTTTTGTTAGATACTCTACATATTGTAAGTAGGAGTGAAAGTTAAGCTTTGGAAGCCAATAAGCAAGGCTAGTTACATAGTGCATATGTGTACATGATTGAAAGTAAATATCAACCATGAGTGACTAATATCTTGATGGAAAACTCGAAACTATGGAATACTAGGAAAAATGCATGGTTGGAAATACTAGCAATGTTCATGTCTATTGCAACGAATCATAATTAGAATAATACTTATTCACAAACTTGGTACAAAACACTCTACTTTTGATATACATATGTTTCAATTAGAATATATTCCTTGGGCTGCTTTGCTGAGGTCAGGGAGGGATGTGGTTGGTTTTAAGATACTAATTATGGGTTTTTCTGCAAATTGGTAGACAAGTGGGATGTTGGTGAGAAAAGGCAACAACTTACCTCACAATCGTTAGATGTAGATCTAATGGTCAGAAACGACGGATGGCAGACACACCAGCATCACCAACTTAGTCTTGTGTAGGAGTACTAGCAAGATCCGTGCATTGCACGGAACATCAAGATGCATTTTTTTTACAAAACACTTGTTGTGATTGACCATTGCTGGAGTAATCCCATGTGTAAAAACTAATGATATCTCGAGAAATATGAGATAAGGTGAAGAGGAGTGGGGTGTGGTGGTGGTTGGTGGTCAGACTGAGCGGAGGCATGGGGATTGATGACGCCGGCAGCGGCCACCAGGCCAGTTTGTTCCAGAGGCTTCCTTTCTTAATTGCTCAACAATGAGGTTTGTTGGAGAGAGGGATGAACGAGGGAAGGCCTTGTCTGCAAATGTGGAGAGGGGTGCGGGTATCTTTTAGTTTAGTTTCCATCCGTCGGATATAGATTGGACGGTCTATATTGCAAGATGGCACACGTACCATCATCACCACCTCGGTTTTTTATAAGAGAAGAAATATAAGTATGGAGATACAAACATATTATCGATACTTGCTTCCGTAAACTAGCATCTAAATTCTATTCAATTCCTCGGCATGTGGGGTCTTAGAACAATGACTTCTCGACTGTGTAAAACAAAGATTTTCCCATCGCCGACAAGGAGGGGGTGACGGCGGCGCGCTTTTTGGCTTGCTCTAGTCCTAGTAGTCATACTAGGTGGTCTAAGCACGTGTAGATTTATTCTTTTTCACGTCTCGTGTTCGCCGTACTGCCACGACTGTTGATGAATAGACGGTAAGTTATTCACGGGGAAACCCTTGATGAGCGTGTTTGTGAGAGAGAGAGAGACATTGTGCGTGTGTGATATGTTAGAGATTGAGGCAATGATAACAGATTCTTTGTGTCTATGTGTGTGGAGGATAGAGAGAGACATGTACATGGGGCTTTGTATTGTGTAACGTGGAGACACATATACATAATTAGAGAGTGAGTGTGTGAGATACACATGCGGACATGGGGAGAGATGAGGATCCAGATAAATGGGTGTTTGTGCGCGTTTGTGTCTGTTTGTGCACGCGTTTGTGTGTGAGAGGGAGAGAGTGTATGTGGAGTAGAGAGACCACTGATGATGTAAACCTAGTATAAGGGAAGGGGAATGGTGTGACATGTGTAGTAGCGGGATAGCACGGGTGCAGGCTGGGGGAGCAGACTATTTGGAAGAGACATTGAGTGTGTGTGTGGGAGAGGTGTGTGAGAGCGAGATAAAGAGAGAGCTAGCGACGGAGAGAGAGAGAGAGGAAGAGAGGGGGCGAGAGGGGTCATTTGTGTCGGATTTAGGGTTCCGGCAGACCCTTGAGGTTCGAACACTGGGGTGCGCGCGGAGATTTCTCCTTCTTCCTACCTGTTCCTCACCGAATCGCTACGATCTAAACTACGAAAAGAGAAACACAAGAGACACAGGGTTTATACTGGTTCAGGCCACCATTGTGGTGTAATACCCTACTCTAGTGTGTCGTGTGGTGGATTGCCTCTTTGGCTGATGATGAACAATACAAGGAAGAACAGCCTCGCGAGGGTCTGTTCTTGGCTGGTGTGATGAACTGCTAGGAGGAGTTCAGTCTCTCTCTCTCTCTCTACTGGTTTTCTGGTGAGGATTCTCGATACCAGATGCAGATACCAGATGTATGTCCTATCCAGATCCTCTACCCTGGGGGTGGCTAGTCCTATTTATAGGCAAAGGCCCTGGGTCTCTTCCCAAATATTAAGCGGGAAGGGCGCCAACAATTGGCCATTTTGAAGGGGAACATTGGGTACACTTATCCTGACTAAAGTTGGTCCTCGCCTGTCAAAGGCTCTGGTGGTGACGCCTGCTTGGGATCCACAATGACTTCCTCCCTGCCGTTGCGCTAGTCTTGGTCTTGTTGCACCGAAATGGATGCCTTTGCTTGATGCTCTTGCCTGCGCTTGCTCCCTTTGCACCAAAGAGGAAAGGAGGACACTGTGAGGGCTAGCGCCCGACTGGCGCCCTTGTCGTCATGGCTTGCGTCATGGGCACCTCGTGAGGTACCCCGCCTTGAACTCTCCGCCTCCTCGTGAGCCAGCCTGATGAGGCCGTGCCTGAGGAAGCTCCTTGTCGTCCACCCCGCGAGGCATGGCTCCTCGCGAGGGTCTTGAGCTTGTGTTGATGAAGATGGGCCGTGCTGGGCCCCCTTTGAGCCACGCCGCAGGCCGCAGGCAGGCAAGTCTGGGGACCCCCATTCCCAGAACGCCGACAGTAGCCCCCGGGCCCAAGGCGCGCCCGGACTTGGCCGAGCAGAGAGGCGAAAGGGCAAGTGTGAAGCGCCGCGGGCCCTAACAGCCTACGGCCTTGGGCGCCGCGTGGCGGTTGATTGGACGTGGGCGTCTCCACTTCCCCACGATGCCTCGGCAACTGCACGGATTCGACAAGTCCCTGCGAGGAACCAAGAATTTACCCCATGGGGGCTTGTAAGATGTCTGTAGCTCCGTTTGTCAATATGATCCTCATTGTGAAGCAGTGCGAGACTCTTATTCCGTCTTAGCTTAGTTTCTTCCTTTCAGACCTCGTGAGGGCTTGATGCTCTGCGCCGACAGGTCCCAGTCCCAAGGCGGCTTCAGCCGTCGCTGGTATGCCAGGTCACGATGCCGTGGTCAAGGTCAGGAGGTGAGCGGCCCGAGGCCCGGTAAGAGCCCTTGAGTCGCGATGCTTAGGAGGTCCCCCTTGGCGCTCAAGCAGCCGTCATTCGGTGAGAAAGGAGAGCGACGTTGCTAATACGGGATTGCATTAGGTGCGGGGATGGTGCTGCGATAGCTAGTGTTCCCGGAGAGTGACTTATCTCGAGGGTCAGGAAACGCTTCCTGGTGCGGCGCTAGGTCCGTGCCTTGGCCGGTGAGGGGTTGCTTGGCGAGGTCCTCGCGTGCTTCTCTCCTCTCGCTTTCGCTCCCCTTTCTGCTCTACGTCCTCGGGTCCCGGCCCTCGAGCGAGTCTCAGCCGTCGCTGGTATGCCAGGTCGCGATGTCGTGGACAAGGCCAGAGGGTGAGGGCTGGAGAGCCAGTAGGAGCCCTGAGTCGCGATGCTCAGGTACCCCCCCCCCTTTAACGTGCAAGCGGTTTGCATGGACGAGAGTGAAGAAGACACCGTGAGGGCCTCGCATGATGATGCTCCTTGGGGGACCCTACAGGCTCATCACAGAAGGAACGAGAGTTCGTCGCGACAATCGACGGTTAGCCGTTAGTTGCTTTGGAGAGGCGACGGGGCATGAAAGGCCTGGCGAGGTGTATTGGTTCACCCGTGAGCCAGCGCGGGACTCGCGGGGCCCTACCCCAAGGCGGGTTGCGCCTGGCATTGGGCCTTATCTTGGGATGTGTTCCTGCAAATTGGGTTACATGCCGGTGCTCTACGTCCTCGGGTCCCGGCTCTTGAGCTGGTCTCAGCCGTCGCTGGTATGCTAGGTCGCGATGCCGTGGACAAGACCAGAGGGTGAGGGCCGGAGAGCCGGTAGGAGCCCTAAGTCACGATGCTCAGGCACCCCCCCCTTTAACGTGCAAGCTGGGTTAGACGTTGAAACTCTACGTCCTCGG